>NW_025423264.1:244426-341638 GCF_020497125.1 Mauremys mutica | reverse complement strand
CTTTGTGCAGCGGTGGCTTGTTTTCTGGGAGCACAGCAGCGCCTGCACCCAAGGTGAGTCCGTGAGCTTGGGCTCTGCAGTCAGAAAACAAGGAGAAATGAGAGCTGTCTTCCCCAACACAGCAGGAAGAGAGTGAGGCAGGGTGGCCCTCAGGAATGACAGGTGAGGATGGAAGCTCCTCTGCCCAGCTGAGCAAGGGCAGTAGCAGGGAAGGGGCATCTGTAAAAGTGACCCTGCAACACCTCTCCTTCTCTGGGCACCTAGAGCAGAGGCAGCTGGTGCTGACAGCTCCAAGGGAAGGCTTAAAAGCCACAGAGCAACTGAGGTCAGGGCCAGAGGAGGGCAGGACCATGCCTATGTGTTGCCTTCAGACAGGCACAAAGACACCCTGCTCCCTGCCATGCCAAACACCCACTGAAGGTCACCAGCATGCGGGGCAGCTGCTGATGCTCTGTGGCCAACATCAGAAGATGGTAGGAAAGCAGGGCCAGCCCCCATGGTGGGGCCTCTGAGGGTTCCCATTCATGGTGCTCACTTTTGCAGTGGGGCAGGAGATTTTACCCCAAGAGGGTTTTCCCCAGCTGGCGAGAAGCAGAGAAACACCCAGGCTCCAAAGGTGCTATGTAGCAACCCCCCTCCAGCACAGGGACAGGCGCACAGTTGGAAGAGAGAAACTGCTCCACACGCTAGCCTGTGCATCTGCCCAGTTTCTTTGGCAAGTCAGGAAGGGCAAAGGCGAGAATGGAAGCACCTGAGGCTCATGCCCCAGCCTTTGTGACGCCCAACCCCCAACTCCTTCCTGGGGCTCTTGCTGAAGCCAGAACATTGGCCTGAGCAGCCAAGAAGAGGTTCCAGCCCTGAAGGGAGCAGGACTTTCAGCACAATGGTAAAACTGTACAAGCACAACGACAAAGGGACTCGAACCCTCAATTACCAGATCCAAAATCAGACACCTTATCCATTAGGCCAGGTGGTCACAGAAGCAAAACTTTTCCAAGCACTTATTTGGAAAAGGCGGACACTGTGTTTCTCTGGTCCTCTACTGAGGGGGTCCGAGAATCTCTAGGCACAAGAAGTCGAGTTCCCAGCGAGATGTGAGACAATTCTCTGGAGCCAGGTACAGGACTTTGGCAGGGAGGCTCAGGCATGAGGGATTGGGGTGCAGTGGACAGACCAGTTATCTAGGTGCTTAGATTTGGTCTCACTGAGGAGGAGAAGGAGGAATCCTGCTGACAGGCAGTGGCTGTGGAGAAAAAGTGGGATGTCCAGGCTGCTCAGGTCTCCTTCTTCCAGCTATTCATCTGGCTGAGCTGCTCGACCGGCCTGGACAAGTCCTCTGCATGCACAGCAAATAGCCCAGAGCCATTTCTGCCCAAACCTGTGCTGGGGGGTGAGCTTCTGTCTTCCCTGTCCCATCTGCGCTAGAGCAGACCACTAGATTGAGAGACACAGTCAATAACGATTAAGGCTAAGATTATATAAAGGGGGTCACAGAATCTGTGACTTTCAGAGATCTCAGTGACATTTTCCACCTCAGCCCTGGGGCAGCAAGACTGGAGCTGTCGGCCGGTGGGGGCCCCACAGCTATCAGCCACCAGTGTCGGAAGGGGCTCCCACAGGCCCATGACACCATGGATGGACCCCACAGCTCCCAGCTGCTGTGGGTGGATCCCAGAGCTCGGCATCAATCAGGTGATTCTGGGAAGTTCGGGGTCCCCAGGCTCCCACAGGAGGGTGAAGCAGGTCACCCCTGGAGCAGGTTAAAGCTGCAGGTTGACAGTGGGGTTGCTGCCCCTGTGAACAGCTGCTGTAGCACCGCCTGGGCAGGACAGGGAGAGCCAGTTATACCTCCCCCCAGCCTGTATCGGGGGATGGGAGCACTCACACCCTGGGGACCCACCCAGCAGACATCTACTGGGGGGAGAGTGGCACCCACACACCCAGGATCGTGTAGGGGGGGACAAGGGCATCCACGCTCCGGGATCCTCTGCAGAGGGACGGACACCCACACACCCAGGATTCTGTATGGGGGGCAGAGGTACCCGGACACCTGGGCGGGGGGATGGGGAGCACCGAAACATCCGGGATCTTACCTGGGACGACAGCGGCGCCTGCAGCTCGACATGAGACGGGGGTGGGGGGAGCAGGAGCATTTCCCAGTTCCAGGCTGTCCCCGTCTGGCCAAGGCACAGAGCTCACAAGCAGAGTTTAAAGCTGGAGCTGCCAAGCTACAAAACAAGCCGGGCCCTGTGGCTGGTGCCTGTGATCCCAGCGCCTGGGGAGGCTGAGGCTGGCGGATCGCTTGAGCTCAGGAGTTCTGGGCTGCAGGGGGCTGTGCCGATCGGGTGTCCGCACTAAGTTCAGCATCAATATGGTGATCCTGGGGAAGCTTGGGGTCACCAAGTTGCCTAAGGAGGGGTGAACTGGCCCAGGTCAGAAACAGAGCAGGTCAAAACTCCCGTGCCAATCAGTAGTGGGATCGTGCCTGTGAATAGCCCCTGCAGCATAGCCGGGCAAGACAGTGAGACACGGTCTCTTTTTATACAGACACCCCCCGCAGAGCCTGGATGGGGGATGGGAGCACCCACACGCTGGGGATTCTGACTTGGGGGGAGGGACGGCCCCCTGCCACACAGATCTTGAAAAGAGGAACAGCGACACCCACACACCACAGAGCCTGGATGGGGGCAGGGGAACCACACACGGGAGCTAGTTCATGGGGTGGGGGACACACCCATATGCTCCATTGCACCATTCTTAATGAGAAGAACGGGGGCATCCACACAACACGGATCCTTAACGGGCTGGGGGACACCCACACACCCCACTATTAACCAGGAGGGACAGGGGCACCAGACACCCCCAGTAGCGTGGAGAACACCCACATCCACCGGATGCCTCATGGGGGGTAAGACAGAGGGGATTGTAATGGGGCCCAGCGCATCCATGCACCAGGGATTGTTAAGGGTTGAAGGGACAGGGACACCCACACACACTGAGATCACGGCCTTGGAGGAACGCAAACCCTCCACAGAAGGACCTGGTCTGTTCCATGATGGCAGCCCAGCCTGGGTGAGTCAAAGTCTCTTTGCCCCAGAGATCCTGACTAGGGCAGAGAGACACCCACCCACCAGAGATCCTTAATGGTCTAGGGTGCACCCCCACACCAGGGATTCTTATGGGTGGGAGGAATGGAGACAGCCAGACACACTGAGATCACTTCCTCCCAGGAGCCTGGGCCAGACAGGGAGACACAGTCCCCCTTTACATATCTGCCAGACACCCTTCCTCCCACTCCCTCCACACAATGTTCTTATTTGGAGGTGAAGCCAGGGAAACCACATGGAGGATTCTTATCTGGGGAACTGGGGGGACCCACTTACCACCAGAGATTCTTAAGGGTAGGAGGAACAGGGACTCCCACTTCTGTGGCATGGGGGTGGGTCGCCTGCTGGGATCATCTGGGCATATTTCACCTCATCAGCTCCCTGCCATTGCCTTGGGGGCCCCTTGTTCGCTGCCTCTGGCACCCAGTTTAGCCTCCTTCCTGAGGGCTGAAACGCTTTGATCTATCTAAGGTCTGTGGGATCAGTACGTGTCATGGTGTAATTCTGTGTTATTCGGGGGTCAGACTAGCTGAGCTAATGGCCACTTCTGCCCTTAAACGCCATGAAAACATTTCCCTGGTTTCTCCTTGCGCCTGACAGACACCACGGTGAGGGGCCCAATGGAAGGTCCTGGACACAGCGCTCTGGCTCTTACGTTACTTGAGGATGTCAGCGCTTTCCTAGCAAAGCTGCTGCTAAAGCGCTGGATTTGGGGAACGGTTCGGCTCCGATTCAGAGATCTGCCTGCGGGGTGTGAACCTGCCACGAGGAGTGGGAAACGCAACCAGCAACGGGAGGCGTTGGCTGAGCTCCAGGCTGCCCCCGTGTGGCCAACGCTTAGAACTGAGCCACGGAGTTTAAAGCTGGCGCTGGGAGGGACCTGAACACGCGGGGCATGAAGGCTCCTGCGTGTAATGCTTGTTAGGTGGGCAGCTGAGCGTAACTGATTGCCGGAATTCAGGGCTGCACCCCGGGGTGCTGAGCAGGTGTCTGTGCTCAGGTTGGCCTCACTATGATGGTTTCTGGGAAGTTTGGGGTCACCAGTCTCCCTAAAGAGAGGGGAGCCAGGCCAGAAAAGGAGGCTTTCAAAACTCTGGTACCAATTGTGCAGTGGGACTGCCCCTGTGAAGAGCCGCTGCAGCCCCGCAAGGGAGAGCCGGTCTCTCTTTATGCAGCCCCCACCCCACTCACCCATTCCTCAGGACAAGGGTTGTGCTCAAAGATCTGTGCCCCGTGTTTTCACCTCCATGTGAAGCGCGCAGTGCAAATAACCCTCAGCGCCTCAGCTCAGTTCCAGGCTCCACTTCCACCGGCTCAGGCAAGATGGTGCAGAGGAGCCCCTGGGTGGCTGTGGGCCTGGGGAGGATGGCTTTTGATTTTTCGGCCGTACCGCTACGGGCAGCAAGGCCAAAAGTCAGATGGCCGACTCTCCCGTCCACCACGCTCATCAGGAGCCCTTAGTCGACAGGCTCGGAGAATGCGGGCATTGCCCCCCACTGCCTCTCGCATGCGAAGTGAGCGCTCTACCACTTGAGCTAATTCCCCTACCTTGGCAGGTGGTGTCTCGATCCATCCATTCGATAACGGAGGCCACATCGTTCCCCGCGCCAGCCACTGACTCCTTCCAAAAGGGTCAGGCAAGGGAGGGCTTGCCGTGGGCCGGCTAGCTCAGTTGGCTAGAGCATGGTGCTAATAACGCCAAGGTCATGGGTTCAAGCCCCATGCTGGCCACTCCGGGAGGGAGAGGGTGGCTTCTGCTCTTTTGGCTGACTGCTAGGGGTGGCAGAGGCCAAAACCAGGTGGGCCGGGAGTGGGCAAGAGCCCTGCTGGGTGCAGGCGCCAGGCAGGACCAAGCTCCTGACACCTCCTTGGGCTCCCCTCCCTGGGCTCCTCGCTCCACCTGCTGCCTGAAAGGAACTTGGACCCAGGGAGGAGATGGGTGAGCCCGGCCGGCTGCCTTCCAGGCTCATAGGAGGCCAGGCTTGAGCTGCCCGCTCGCGAAGCCAAAATCGCAGGCCTGCTGGCTCGCCCCCATTGTCCACAGGGGGTTGACCTGATGGCCCGAATTCTTGCCGGCCGCCAGCTCCACCCAAATTTACCCGACGCCGGATCACGCTCCCCAGCCCAAGCCACAGAGGAAGGCTTAATACTCGGCACCCCAACCTAGGGGAGAGGCTTCACACTCCGCCGGTGCAGGGTGACCTTTGGGACTTCCCTGGACACCATCCTCCCACCGCCCACAGCCAGACCCCCCAAGCCCACCCCTCCGACAGGAAGGAGCAGGAGGACCACTCCGCCCAGGGGCACCACCACTCGAAGTCAGCTTCCCTTGCTTTCGCTTCTACCCCTTTCCTCCCAAGTTATGCGCGCCTCACGGGAGCCGGCCCTGGGAAGACGCAGGCACCGCACTCTGACTGGCGCAAGCCAAACGCCCACACCGAGAGTTTAGCACGGGCTCTTGAGGCACTGGAGGAACCCCATGCAGACGCACTGACGGAGCTAAGCTTTACGGCCAAGGGCCCTACCTGTGCAGAAAGCCAACTTGCTCCCCTTCCAAACTTCCAAATGCCTCCCAATGGGAAAACAGACACACTGAAACACCCAAACGGTCCTAACGCTGGAGCCAGGCGAAAAAGAAAAGCAAGGAAAAGATTTCTAAATGGCCACCCTGCCAGAGTTGTACAGCTCCGCAAGTGAAACCCGTGGGAGGGACATTACACAGAAAAGGGGAATGGAAAGCTGCCCAAATTGAGATGCTGTGGAAAGGTACAGCCCCATCGCTACTCCTACTCTGCACACTGCTTGCAACAGCTGATGAACGGCCAGGTGCTTTTCGCATCCAAGCCCACAGCAGGGGAAGACCTTGAGAAGTTTCCCGTGGCTTGCCTGGTTCAGCTGGTCAGAGTGCGGCATTCGTGGAGGCCAGATGGTGAAGAGGAGCCCCTGGGTGGCTGTGGGCCTGGGGAGGATGGCTTTTGATTTTTCGGCCTGACTGCTACGGGCAGCAAGGCCAAAAGTCAGATGGCCGACTCTCCTGTCCACCACGCTCATCAGGAGCCCTTAGTTGACAGGCTCGGAGAATACGGGCATCGCCCCCCCCCCCCACTACCTCTCGCATGCAAAGCGAGCGCTCTGCCGCTTGAGCTAATTCCCTGCAGCTGTCCTGATTCTCAGGCACTGGGCAAAAAAAGGCAAGGGCTCTGTGGCCTTAAGCAGAACACAGCCTGAAATGGGGGCGGGGCGCTACCCAGAGCTGGGGAAGGGGGTCCGAGTCCCAGCCACGCTCCTCGGCACAAACACCAACGCTCCCTCCCTGGAGTGTGTCTGGGCTGAGAGTTAGCCCCTGAAACAAGCACCAAACTTCAGAAGACAACGCAGGGATAGATCACTTGACGATTGCCTGCTCTGGCCATTGCCTCTGAAGCGCCTGGCATCGGTTACTGTCAGAAGACGGGATAGTGGCCTAGCTGGACCATCGGTCTCACCCAGGAGGGCCGTTCCTATCTTCACCACTTTCCTCTAACCCAAGCAAAGCCAGGAGCAGGCCCAGCTCAGCAACTCTAGCAGACTCCCTGGCCCCTGGCCCAGCATACAGCAAAACGACCCTGCCTCCGCCAGGATAGACAGCCACCCACTCCCTCTTCCAGACCAACGCAGCCCTTCCCCGCTTTGGCTGTCTCCAAGCTGTCTGCGTGCTCTGCTCTGCTCCACGGCTGCCAGGCTGCCTGAGATCAGGAGGCTGCGAGGTCTCATGGTCTCAGCTGAGCTGGTATTGCGTGCCATCCCGCCCATCTCCTCATTCCCTTCATGGACCCCTGGGATGTGAGTAATTCTGTATTTGAGTGGCTCTCCCTCCCGGCCAATGAGCTTGGCATAGACTAGCAGGGAGGGAGGAGGAAAGGGATTGTGCTCCAGTGAGAGCTCAGAAAGAAAGGTGCAGGTCCCCCACTAGAGCCCAGCCCAGCAGAGCAAAGCAGAGCAGAGCAGGCTGGAGAATGTGTGTCTGGGTCTGACTACTTCTCCCCTGCTCTTCCATTTGAGCTAACTTCCCCCAGCTGTCTCCAGCCTCCCAGTCAGCGCAAGAGGGAGAAGGGCCGGGGAGGAAGAGCTTTGTGCTCCGCAAGGGCTGGCTTTTTGGGAGGCCAAGAGGGGAGAGGGATGGAGGCCACTGGAGGAGCTGAGCCGGCTGACTGTCCATGGCTTCTAAAAAAAGGGCAAGAGAAGGGCCTTGGGCTGCCTTGCCGCTGGAGAATGCGGGCATTGATCCCACTGCCTCTCGCATGCAAAGCGAGCGAGCTACCACTTGAGCTAATTCTCCTACCTTGGCAGGTGATGTCTCGATCCATCCATTCGATAATGGAGGCCACATCGTTCCCCGCGCCAGCCACTGACTCCTTCCAAAAGGGTCAGGCAAGGGAGGGCTTGCCATCTGCCAGCTAGCTCAGTTGGTTAGAGCGTGATGCTAATAACTCCAAGGTCATGGGTTCAAGCCCCATGCTGGCCACTTCGGGAGGGAGAGGGTGGCTTCTGCTCTTTTGGCTGACTGCTAAGGGTGGCAGATGCCAAAACCAGGTGGGCCAGGAGCGGGCAAGAGCCCTGCTGGGCGCAGGCGCCGGGGCAGGACCAAGCTCCTGACACCTCCTTGGGCTCCCCTCCCTGGGCTCCTCGCTCCACCTGCTGCCTGAAAGGAACTTGGAGACTCCGTCCACACTTGCAAGGCACATCCAGTGCTGTAACTCCCTGGCTGCAGCGCTGGCTGTGCACCCGTTCGGGTTGGGGTATAAGGAATGCAGCGCTGGTGATCCAGCGCTGCTCATCAGGTGTGGACACACACCAGCGCTTTAATTGGCCTCCAGGGAATAAGGAGGTATCCCAGAATTCCTGTTCAGCCACTCTGCTCATCAGTTTGCACTCTACTGCTCTGGCCTCAGGTGACCCGCCCTTTAAGTGCCCCGGGAATTTTAAAAATCCCCTTCCTGTTTGCTGCAGCCAGGTGTGGAGTGCAATCAGTTAATCTTTCCAGGTGACCATGCCTCCACGCGGCAAACGAGCCCCAGCATGGAGCAATGGCGAGTTGCTGGACCTCATTAGTGTTTGGGGGGAGGAAGCTGTGCAGTCCCAGCTGCGCTCCAGCTGTAGGAATTATGATATCTTTGAGCAGGTATCAAGGTCCATGCTGGATAGGGGCCATGATCGGGACGCGCTGCAATGCAGGGTTAAAGTAAAGGAGCTGCGGATTGCCTATTACAAAGCCCGCGAGGGGAACCGCCGATCTGGCGCTGCCCCCACGACCTGCCGTTTTTACAGGGAGATGGACGCGATACTTGGGGTGACCCCACTGCCAATCCGAGGACCACGATGGACACTTCTGAGCAGGGTGGGGGACAGGAGCAGCAGGAGGAGGCGGGGGGGTGGAAACCACGAGTGAAGCTACTGGGATGGGGGAAGACACCCCAGAGTCCCAGGAGGCATGCAGCCAGGAGCTCTTCTCAAGCCAGGAGGAAGGAAGCCAATCGCAGCAGCCAGCAGTTGCTGAAGGACAAACAGAGGAGCGAGTTACCAGTAAGCGTCTTTTATTTTCAGGGTGGAAATGTTTCAGGAGAGGAGGGGGGGTTAGGGCTGCATACATGCATGCCTAGATGTGGAATAGCCCATTGATGTAGTCTATCACGTCGCGGTAATCGGCTGCAGTAATCTCCTCAAAAGTTTCAGCCAGAGCGTGGGCAATGTGCCTACGCAGGTTTATAGGGAGAGCCACTGTGGTCCTTGTCCCAGTCAGTCTAACTCGTCCACGCCACTGTGCCGCGAGGGGTGGGGGGACGATTGCTGCACACAGGCAAGCTGCATAGGGGCCAGGGCAGAATCCGCATTGCTGTAGAAGACCTTCCCGCTCTTCCCTAGTGACCCGCAGCAGGGAGATATCTTCCAGGAGTAACTCCTGTGGAAAATGTTGGGAGACTGTTTAGTGCAGATCCCCCATGCAGCTGTTTGCTGTCCCCAATGCACAGAAACCCCTGCACAGCCCTGAAGCAATCTCAGTACCCCTTACTCACCATTTCCTGTCTCCTGTTGTGTTATGTGTGGTCTTATTTGGTATGGGAAAAGAATACTAAAGTGAACACTGAAAACTCCTTCAGTGTGTGGGAATTACTGTTTGGATGAGATAATTAACAATGCTACCCTGTTAAATGTTGCCATTTTTGCCTTCAAGAAGTGACCTTGACTGCTGGACGGCCCAGATCTACCACAGCACAGAGACTACAGAATCTGAGGAAAAAGCCTCGAAAAACCAGGGAAGACAGGCTGAAAACAGTTATTGATCACTCTGCTTGAGAGAGTAAACAGCTGCAGGAGTAGAGAGAAAGGGAAAGCAGGATCCACCAGAGGGACAGCAGGATCCGCCAGAGACATTGGTGGAGAAACACTGTGGCAAAGAGGAAAAGCACAGGCCAGCTGCTAGGCATCCTGGCACGCCAAGCGGACTCTCTCCAGGCACTCGTAGCCATGCAGGCAGAGCAGTCCCGTGCTGCCCCACAGCCCCCCCGTCCCAAATTTTATTCTTTTCTGCCCCAATGTTAGCTCCAAACCCCCTTCCACAGCATCCAGGTTCTTACCACCACCAGCTGCCTCCAACACCTGTACGTTCACCAACCAGCCCTGAGAACTATGACCCTTACACTCTGCACTCAACCCCCATCACCATGCAGTATATGCACCCTGAAGTGCAGCAGCCATTGCACAGCACTGCAGACAGGACATATGCAAACTTGTGACTGTAGAAGCAGCAAAGAATCCTGTGGCACCTTATAGACTAACAGACGTTTTGCAGCATGAGCTTTCGTGGGTGAATACCCACTTCTTCGGATGCAAGCAGTGGAAATGTCCAGGGGCAGGTGTGTATATATAAGCAAGCAAGAAGCAAGCTGGAGATAACGAGGTTAGATCAATCAGGGAGGATGAGGCCCTGTTCCAGCAGCTGAGGTGTGAAAACCAAGGGAGGAGAAACTGGTTCTGTAATTGGCAAGCCATTCACAGTCTTTGTTTAGTCCTAAGCTGATGGTGTTAAATTTGCAGATGAACTGGAGCTCAGCAGTTTCTCTTTGAAGTCTGGTCCTAAAGTTTTTTTGCTGTAGGATGGCCACCTTAAAATCTGCTATTGTGTGGCCAGGGAGGTTGAAGTGTTCTCCTACAGGTTTTTGTATATTGCCATTCCTAATGTCTGATTTGTGTCCATTTATCCTTTTCCTTAGAGACTGTCCAGTTTGGCCGATGTACATAGCAGAGGGGCATTGCTGGCATATGATGGCATATATTACATTGGTGGACGTGCAGGTGAATGAACCGGTGATGGTGTGGCTGATCTGGTTAGGTCCTGTGATGGTGTTGCTGGTGTAGATATGTGGGCAGAGTTGGCATCGAGGTTTGTTGCATGGGTTGGTTCCTGAGCTAGAGTTACTATGGTGCGGTGTGCAGTTGTTGGTGAGAATATGCTTCAGGTTGTCTGTGGGCGAGGACTGGCCTGCCACCCAAGGCCTGTGAAAGTGTGGGATCATTGTCCAGGATGGGTTGTAGATCCCTGATGATGCGTTGGAGGGGTTTGAGCTGGGGACTGTATGTGATGGCCAGTGGAGTCCTGTTGGTTTCTTTCTTGGGTTTGTCTTGCAGTAGGAGGCTTCTGGGTACACATCTGGCTCTGTTGATCTGTTTCCTTATTTCCTTGTGTGGGTACTGTAGTCTTGAGAATGCTTGGTGGAGATTTTCTAGGTGTTGGTCTCTGTCTGCGGGGTTAGAGCAGATACGGTTGTACCTCAGTGCTTGGCTGTAGACAATGGATCTTGTGGTGTGCCCGGGATGGAAGCTGGAGGCATGAAGGTAGGCATAGCGGTCGGTAGGTTTTCGGTATAGGGTGGTGTTAATGTGACCACCACTTATTTGCACCGTGGTGTCTAGGAAGTGGACCTCCCGTGTAGGTAGGTCCAGGCTGAGGTTGATGGAGGGGTGGAAGCTGTTGAAATCATGGTGGAATTTTTCCAGAGTCTCCTTCCCATGGGTCCAGATGATGAAGATGTCATCAATGTAGCGTAGGTAGAGAAGGGGCGTGAGTGGACGGGAGCTGAGGAAGCGTTGTTCCAGGTCGGCCATAAAAATATTGGCATATTGTGGGGCCATGCGGGTGCCCATAGCGGTGCCACTGATCTGGAGATATATATTGTCATTAAATTTGAAATAGTTGTGTGTGAGGATAAAGGCACAGAGCTCAGCAACCAGTTGTGCTGTGGCATCATCAGGGATACTGTTCCTGATAGCTTGTATTCCATCAGTGTGTGGGATGTTTGTGTAGAGAGCCTCTACATCCATGGTGGCTAGGATGGTGTTTTCTGGAAGGTCACCAATGCACTGTAGTTTCCTTAGGAAATCAGTGGTGTCACGGAGATAGCTGGGAGTGCTGGTAACATAGGGTCTGAGTAGAGAGTCCACATATCCAGACAGTCCTTCAGTGAGAGTTCCAATGCCAGAGATGATGGGGCGTCCAGGATTTCCGGGTTTGTGGATCTTGGGTAGTAGATAGAATAACCCTGGTCGGGGCTCTAAGGGTATGTTGATTTGTTCCGGTGCTAGTGTAGGGAGTGTCCTGAGTAGATGGTGCAGTTTCTTAGTGTATTCCTCAGTGGGATCTGAGGGAAGTAGCCTGTAAAATTTGGTGTTGGAGAGTTGTCTGGCGGCCTCCTTTTGGTAGTCAGACCTGTTCATGATGACAACAGCACCTCCTTTATCAGCCTCTTTGATTATAATGTCAGGATGGTTTCTGAGGCTGTGGATGGCATTGCGTTCTGCACGACTTAGGTTGTGAGGCAAGCGATGTTGTTTTTCCACAATTTCTGCCTGTGCACGTTGGCGGAAGCATTCAATGTATAGGTCCAGACTGTCATTTCGACCCTCAGGAGGAGTCCATGTGGAGTTCTTCTTCTTGTGCTGTTGGTGGGAGGGTAACTGTGTATCAGTGCGCTGTTCAGTGTTGTCCTGGAAGTATTCTTTGAGTCGGAGACGGCGAAAGTAGGCTTCCAGATCGCCGCAGAACTGTATCATGTTGGTGGGGGTGGCAGGGCAGAAAGAGAGTCCCCGAGATAGGACAGACTGTTCTTCTGGGCTGAGTGTGTGGCTGGATAGATTGACGATATTGCTGGGTGGGTTAGGGGTATCACGGTTGTGGCCCCATGTGGCAGGTAGGAGTTTAGACAGCTTACAGTCCTTTTTCCTTTTTAGAGAGGTGAAGTGGGTAATGTAGATCTCCTGTCTTTCAATAGAGTTACTGAAAGTTTGGGTGTTAAGAGCTGATAGGTTAGTGGTCCAGTCCCCTCAATACGGTTTCACCATTTCCACTCGCTAAACTCCCTCCCACCCTTCTGGGCTCCTGGAGCAGGGGACTGAGCCTGAGCCCAGACACGGACACTGCAACTTTACTCCAGACCAAGCTGCGTGATCCTGATTAATCCGACACGGGCCAGCCGAGAGTGTTTCATTGCACTGGAGATGTAGCCTAATGTTACGTCTACACTGTGATTAACACACCCAGGGCACCTGTCCCAAAGCCCGGGTCAGCTGACTCAGGGTTATGGAGCTGGGGCTGCAAGACTATAAAATTACAATGAAGACAAATGGGCTTGAGCCCAACCTCTGAGGCCCCATGAGCTCCCCCCTCACACCTAGTGAGGAGCTGGGGGAAAGACTTCAGGAACAGACCGTGTTTGCACAGACACACGTACTCTGCCTAGGTATGCAGCATGATGGGGCCACTTTCCCAAAATTACCAGTTTTGGTGGTGTTGGGTTACAAATCACTTTAGGATTGAGTCCACTCCCCTCAATGCGGTTTTACCATTTCCACTTGCTAAACTCCCTCCCAACCTCTATAAAATTACAGTGCAGACATATGGGCTTGAGCCCAACCTCTGAGGCCCCATGAGGGGTGAGGGTTTCTGAGCCCAGGCTTCAGCGTGAACACAAATATCTGCACCACAGTTTTTAGCCCCTCAGCTTTAGCTCCATGAGCCCAAGTCAGATGACCCAGGCCAGCCCTGCTGCCATCTTTATCCCAGGAGAGATGGACTCTAAGGGTACGTCTCCATTGCAGTGTAAGCCCAGGTGTGGCACGCTGTGCTCAAAGCAGCACCTGGAAGCCCCATATTCACCACTCTCATATAATGATGCCATGGTTTGTACAAAGTCTGCCTGGTGAAGTATCATTTCAAAAGTCTTGATCTGTTTAACATTAATATCATGTTGGCTTGTGTGTGCTCGCATTGGTTGGGAAGTTATGAAGTTTTGCTCTGTGTGCGTTACTGAAATATGTTATGAGGTTGGGAAATACCCCCCACCAGCCTTTCAGGTGCGACAAGGGAGGCGCCAGACTCGCTGCTGGCCCATTGAAGGGATCCACACTCCAAAGGACTATCCCAGGAACCGTGTACAATGCAGGCTTCTCCGAGATAGCACAGAGACAATGGACACTGCTTGACTCACATCATAGCAAAGGAGCTTCCTAGCAAATTGGAAGAAACTATGAAAGAGAGGAAGAGACATCATGACTTGGCCTCTCTCCCCCACAACTCAGCAGCTGGAAACACACCTGGAGGACAAAGACTGAACTGAACTGACTCAGAAATCAGAAGAGAATAATAACAATAATACTTGCAAACCAAAGTCCCCAAACAGACTAGTATTGGTTTTTCAGCAGAAAATTTGCAGTTTGGGGAATTTTGTTTTCTCAGTCAGACTTTGCCAAGGGAAGCAGGGAGAAAATGTTGGAGTTGCCTCCTTCAGAGCAGCTTGGCCTAGACACTAGCTCTGGTTCACTGCTCTGGCCTTGCTCGGGGTGAGGGTATTTTAATAATTTGGGCAGGTCCCAGGGTGTTTGGGGGAGATGATGAGGATGTTCCCTTTTGAGATAAAAACTAAGAAATACAGCACTAGAGAATTTTTTTTTAAAGAAATCTGGGATTTAGACATTTTATTTTAAGCAAGGGAGTTCTGGGTTTCTGTTTGCAAGAAGGAACATTGTTTGATCTGTCATTGTACCAAAAGGGGACATGGTTGTCTACAAAGGAGGGGGTGATGACTAAATGCATCCGATGAGGATGGGATTCGAACCCATGCGTGCAGAGCACAATGGATTAGCAGTCCATCACCTTAACCACTCGGCCACCTCATCTGAGCTGTCAAGCAAAAGACAGGAATAGAAATCTAAGGCCAGCAGAGCTAGGGACAATAAGGAGATTTTAAATACTAAGCGGAAGCAGAAGCTGAATGAGCTCCCCCCTCACACCTAGTGAGGAGCTGGGGGAAAGACTTCAGGAACAGACCGTGTTTGCACAGACACACGTACTCTGCCTAGGTATGCAGCATGATGGGGCCACTTTCCCAAAATTACCAGTTTTGGTGGTGTTGGGTTACAAATCACTTTAGGATTGAGTGGAATGAAATGTTATTATCCTTCCTGCATGAGTGAGGGGCAGCAGAACATACCTAGTTGGTCCTGATGGAGGGGTAGGTGGGTGAGGAATAGCTTTTATTGGACTTTGTAGAAGTGATTGAGAACATCACCCTAAACCAGTGGTCCCCAAACATTTCACACTGTGCCCTCTTAGCCATGGCTGTGGCCCCGCGGAAGCTGCAGTCAAGAACCGAGGCTGGGAGTGGGGCTGTTGCTTGCTGGGGAGAGGGGTGCAGACAGGGGTTAGGGGGTCGAGGCCGAGCAGGGAGTCAGACCCCCAGGCTGAGGGTGGGGTTGGGGAAGAGCTGGGGCAGAGTGGAGCTGAGTGCTGCTCCCTCCATGGGGGCTGGCTCGGACCCTGAGGTGCCCCCATGAATGTTCCTCTGTGTCCCCCTAGGAGTCATTCCCCACATTTTGGGGACCACTGAACCCTACTCGCTAATCAGGGGCTAGTGATGACAAAGCCCAGGGAAAGGGAGAACAAGTGTGGGGGCTCCAGCACTGGAACCATGTGAATGGGCTGCCTGAGAGGGGCAATGGCTGGTGGCCCAGGGAGTTAAGGGCAAAGGGGGCACAGGAGGGGGCAGGAGTTAGGGAGGTGCAAGGGCTGGGAGTGCAGAAGCTAGCGGTAAAGGGGGAGTGGAGATCGTCCAGGGGCAACGGGGAAGTGCCAAAGTACAAGCTTTGCCCAGGGCACCATTTTCCCTAATGCTGGTCTGAGCAAACAATTGGCAATGACCCTTCAGTGAGACCAGAACCATCGTGTAGAAAAGCCCCTTTGTTAAGTGGTGGTGGCTGAGGGCTTAGGGAGATGGGTTAGAAAACAACGGGCGTCTTTCTGTGGAGGTTGGATTCTTGCCTGCTAGGCAAGGCTGGTGCGTGGTGTCTCCATGGCTGCACGTTCAGTGTCTGATCTGCCACAGGGAGCCAAGTCTAGACATATTCAGAGGCTCTATGCCAGGGTTTCTCCAACTTCTTTTTACTGCAACCCCCTTCTGCTAAAAAAACCCTTACTACATGGCCCTGGAAAGACGCACCAAGCCCCTCCACACTGAGCAGAGGCAGAGGACACAAAGCCTGAGCCCTGCCCCAGTTGGGGGAGGGCAAAACCAGAGCTTGAGGGATTCAGCCCTGGGTGGTGGGGCTCAGACTTCTGGCTTCAGCCCCAGGCCCCAACAAGTCTAATGCCAGCCCTGGCGACCCCATTAAAACAGGCTCACATCCCACTTTAGGGTCCTGACACACAGTTTGAGAACCACTGCTCTATGCTGAGGGGAGTTTTCCTGGGGGTGCAGTTAATCCACTTCCCAAAGAGGTGGCAGCGATGTCAGTGGGAGAAGCTATATCGGTGGGTGTGCAAGCTGTGGTGTTTACCACATTTAAGAAGTTTAATCAAACCCCATTTTTAAAACCACCTGTGGTTTGGGAATGGCAAAGGACCTCGATGAAGCAGGGTCTGTCCTTCAAAGTGCTGGACATCACAGTTCCATACTCCTGTTGTCATGGGGATATTGCTCAGTGTTACAGTGCTTGACTGCAGTTTATGTAGTCTTCAGTTCAAACCCCCATGTTCTCTTATAACCCTCTTTCTTTTTTTTTAAAAAAGGAAAAAATTTCCATTTCCATTCTCCATTATGTTCAGGAGCTCCACTATACGGGGGTGCTTGATATCAATGTAAACACTCAACATTTCGCTGTCCAAATGCATAAAAACCTAGCAAAGCTGTTCATCAGCTGAAATCAGTTCCAGTCCTCTAAGTGTCTAGTTTATGTTTTCATCAGTTAAACAAAGGGATCATATGAATGTACATTTGCAGATCCCTCTTCTCCTGGAGCTGTGCTGTGCAGAAGAACAAGAGCCACATCCAGCTGCAGTTCAGGAATCTGATGACCAAAGAGCCACGAAGTGTTCTGAGGGCTGGAGAAAAATGCCTTCTAGTGAGCTATTGAACGAGCTCAACCTGTTTAGCTTATCAAAAGAAGATTGAAAGGTGACTTCATTGAAGTGTTGAAGGGCCTTAATGGAGACAAAAGATTGGGTATTAAAGGGCTTTTTAATCGAGGAGAGAAAGGCATAACAAGACCCAGTGGCTGGAAGGTGAAAAGAGACAAATTCATATTAGGAATAAGACACAAATATTCAACAGCGAGGATGATTCACCGCAGGAACAAGCTACCAAGGAAAGTGGTGGATTCACCATCTCCTGATGTCATCTAAAGGAGACTGTTATGTCCGAGGGGCAGCCGGTGTAGGAAGCAATCACTTGAGGCCAGAGAGCAGACAGCTAACCAAAACCTCCATTTTATTTACAGACACAGAGAGCTCACTCAGCCGGTTGAAACCAGCTGAGCTATCCCTTAATAGTCTAACTCAGTTGCCATAGTAACAAAACCCATGACAACCAAATACACAACATATTCCTCCCCCCCTAATAAGAACATCCCCAAAATAAAACACACACTAAACTAGAGAAGGAGGGTAGACTGCCTCCATTCCCGGCTAAACCCTGGGGATTATTTTGCCCCATAACCGTGGGTTCGCCCTAACTAAAGATCCAGCCGATGAGGAGGCCTTCTGTCTCTAGGTGGATTACGGCGAACTTCTGGTGTTGTTGCACCCGAAAGTACTAGGGGCTCAGGGTCCGCAGCACGAATAGGTGAGGAGGTGGTATCAGCTCGTGCTGGGCAAAGGGGTATCTCAGCTGCCGGCGGTAATGGAGGAGAACAGTCAGGAACAGGTGACTCATGATTCGGTGTCTCACCAGGAGGGGTGAAGTCAGACCCCTCAACTGCAGATGCGTCCTGAAGACTGGCATGACCTGGCAACAGCTGATCTACATGTCGCCGCCAGGTAAGATTCTCTACAGTCCGGACTGTATAGGAAACAGGTCCTGTTTGAGTGATGACTGTGGCCGGGACCCATTTAGCTCTGGAAGTATAATTCCGAGCCAAAACTGGCTGTCCTGGGCTAAAGGTTCGGTCTTTTGCTCTGGGTGCCTGTCTGATGACTTGATATTGCTGCTGATGTTGCACAGTTTGTCTGGGTTCAGAAGGTTTCAGCAGATCAAAGCAAGTGCGCAGCTGTCGTCCCATCATTAGAAAGGCTGGGGAAGCCTGGGCCGTAGCATGAGGTGTGTTTCTATAGGAAAGTAAGAAGGTATCCAGACGCTTTTGAATGGAGTGTTGTCCCTTTGCTGATTTCAAAGCGTTTTTCATTGTCTGCACAAATCTTTCAGCTAATCCGTTGGTGGACGGATGATATGGTGCTGACGTGATGTGGTGTATCCCATTTGCCTTCATAAAATTTTGAAACTCCTGAGAGGCGAACTGCGGTCTGTTGTCGCTCACAAGTTGTTCTGGCAGACCAAAACGACTAAAGAGTCCTCGTAGTTTTTGAATAGTACTCTCTGCAGTAGTGGACTGCATTATAGAGACTTCTGGCCATTTAGAATGGGCATCTATTGCCACCAAGAACATGCTTCCTTCAAGGGGGCCAGCAAAGTCAATGTGAATACGTTGCCACGGGTTTTCAGGCCAGTCCCATGGGTGTAGGGGTGCCAACTGGGGTGCATTTCTTACACCCTGACATGACATACAAGCTTTTGCCTTCTCTTCAATAGCACTGTCCAATCTAGGCCACCAAAAATAGCTTCGTGCAATTTCCTTCATGCGCACTATTCCACAGTGACCGGAATGTAGCTGTTCTAACATCTGTGATCTCAGGGGTGGTGGAATAATGACACGCCTCCCCCACAACAAACAACCAGATTGGACCGATAACTCCGTCCGCCTGGACATGTAGGGAACAAGGTCGGGTGAGACCGGAGAGGTTTGTCGAGATTTTCCATGCATCACCAGGTCCATAACTTGGGATAATACTGGGTCAACGCGGGTTGCCTTCTTTATCTGAGTAGCAGTGATGGGTGTATTCTCTACCTGTTCAAAGTAGAAGATTTCCTTTTGGGCACTATCTTGATGTTTGACCGGTAAAGGCAACCTTGAGAGGCCATCTGCATTGCCGTGCAGAGTGGATTTCCGATATTTGATTTCATATGTGTGTGCAGAAAGTATCAATGCCCAACGTTGCATACGACTAGCAGCTAATGGGGGAATGCCTGTGTAGGGTCCAAAAATTGATGTCAGAGGTCGATGGTCTGTAAGAAGAGTAAACTTTCGCCCAAACAGGTACTGATGAAACTTCCTAATTCCAAAAACAATTCCTAATGCCTCACGTTCGATTTGGGCGTAGTTAGTTTCTGCTTTGCTTAGAGTGCGTGAAGCAAAAGCAATAGGTCTTTCTTCTCCCGAAGGCATAATGTGTGACACGACCGCTCCCACTCCATAAGGGGAAGCATCGCAGGCCAATTGCAGTGGTAAGGATGGATCAAAGTGCGTTAGAACTTCAGAATTTAACAATGCATCCTTAGCTTTGTTAAATGCAACATCACAGGCTTCAGTCCACTTCCAGGCCTTGTTCTGCCCAAGGAGCTCATGAAGTGGTTTTAGCAGTGTGGCTAACTGTGAGATGAACTTTCCATAATAGTTCAGTAGTCCTAGAAATGAGCGCAGCTGGCTTACATTTCGAGGTGGGGGAGCCTCCACAATAGCTTTAACTTTTGCAGGGGCCTTATGAAGACCTGCAGAATCAATGATGTGTCCCAAATATTCAACAGAGGGCTTGAAGAATTCACACTTGTCTTTGCGAACTCGTAGGCCATACTCTTCCAGTCTTTGTAGGGTAGCCTCTAAATTCTTTAAGTGATCCTCTTCATTTCTTCCAGTGACCAGGATATCATCCAGATAGCACTGAACTCCTGACAAGCCACACAAGATCTGGTCCATAGCCCTCTGGAACAGGGCGGGAGCCGATGTGATTCCGAAGGGTAGGCGACAGTATCGATAAAGCCCCGTATGAGTCACAATAGTCAACAGTTCTTGGGACTTTTCATCGACGTGCATCTGTAAATATGCTTGACTCAGATCAATCTTACTGAACTTTTGTCCCCCAGCCAGGCCTGCGAAGAGGTCATCGATGCGGGGAAGCGGGTATTGCTCTGCACACAACACTGGGTTGACAGTGACTTTAAAATCACCGCAAATCCGGAGAGAGCCATCTTTCTTCACTATTGGAACGATAGGAGTGGCCCATGAGCTATGGGTAACTGGTATTAGGACTCCATTGGTGACCAGGCGCTCCAGGTCTGCTTCAACGTTTGGCCTGATGGCATATGGCACAGTTCGGGCTTTCAGATATTTTGGTGGACTGCCAGGTTTAATGTTCAATGTCACAGTGATTCCCTTCATACTTCCCAAATCATCTCCAAAAACAGCAGCATGTTTCCTTAGTATAGGGGTTAGACTGGTTTCTTCTTTAGTCATCCGGTGCACTTCTGCCCAGTTCAGCTGAATCTTCCCAAGCCAAGACCTACCCATTAAGGCTGGGTAGTTACCTCTCACCACAAACAGTGGCAATTTAGCCGCCCGTCCATTGAGCTCCACCTTAACATCAATAGTGCCCAACATGGGCACAGCTTCACCTGTATACGTCTTCAGAACAGTTTTTGTTGCCTTAAGCGGAAGATGCTGTAGCTTTTCCTTATAAACAGTCTCAGGAACCAGCGAGACAGCTGCACCGGTGTCTAGTTCCATGCGTATAGGTTTGCCCTCCAATAAGGGGGTTACCCAGTATTCATGTGAGCCTGCTGCCAAAGACAAAACATGCAGTGGCACTTCCTCTTGTGAGGAGGTGTCACCTTGATCATCCTGGGTCTGCTCTAGGGTATGCAAGGTTCCTCTTTTTGTCGGCCAGACCACAGGCCTCTTTTTCTTTTGTTTACAGGCACACTCAATGTGTCCCTTTTTGCCACAGTGTCGACACACCAGGTCCTTACACCAGCATTCTGATGCCTGGTGACCCAGCTTACCACAGCGGTAACATTCTTGACTCTGCACAGTTTTGTGGGTCGGTTCTTGTGACACCTTTTGCACCCTAGGGGGTGCACCGATGTATTGTGCCTCCCTTGTAGCCAGTTCCATGGAGACAGCAATATCAACAGCCTTCTGTAATGTAAGCTGAGCCTCTGTCAGTAGGCGCTTCCGTATAGCTTCACTGCAGAGGCCACACACTAACCTGTCACGCAGGGCATCATTTAACATCTCTTTAAATTCACAGTGTTCTGCTAGCTTTTTTAAAATGGCTACAAATTGTACAACTGTTTCATCTTCCTTTTGGTCTCTTTTGTGGAACCTATATCTTTCAGCAATTACCAGTGATTTTGGGGAGAAATGAGACCCCAGGATTTCCACAATATCACTGTAAGATTTAGTCTCAGGCTTAACAGGGTGTAGTAAGCTTTGTAGCAGAGAGTAGGTTTTAGCCCCTACAACAGTTAAGAATATTGGCACCTTCTTCGCTTCTGTAATGTCATTTGCAATACCAAAAAGCTCAAAATGCTCAGTATACACATGCCACTGTTGGTGCCATTAGGCATATCCCTAGATAACTCAGGAGGGTAGAAAACCACAGTATTAATGAAGCTTTTCTGTACCAGGCCTGAATGGACCAAAGTTATTTTATGCTTGTCCAAAGTGCTTCCATATTAAACTCTAATTGAACTCCCAGGCTAGTATTGAGAATGGAATGTGTAACAGCTTCTTATCAGTGTAAGACACCAGAAGATAGGGCCCCTTTTTACTATCTCCTGTTTAGTTTAGAAAGAGGGGAGGGGAGGCGAGACAAGGTAATAAATTCAGAAGTAAACCAAGGTAACAGCCTTGAAAAGTTACGAGATGAATTGTCTGCTGTCAAGGATGATTTAATTGTTAACTATACACTGTATAGGAGTGGGGAGGAGACTAGTGGGGGGTAATGAGGATGCCTTGTTGAAATCATGTATAAGAAGACACACACAGCTTGTATCTGTGTGTGCAGGATTTGAGATGGTAAATATCTCCCTGGCACCTTACTTGAGCTCAAATAAACTTTTTCTGCATTCTCCACCCTGGTGTGATAATTAGTGCGACGCACACCGGGCAACGAACCACTGTTTGCTGCCTCAGGCCTTTTTGGGCCGGCAACACCACTGCTCTGTATTCTCATCAAAAGGCTCCAGGGGCCTGGTCAGAGTAGCAATGATTTTTAGTTTCACTTTCACAGTCACTGCAAACAAGCAGCTTTTTTTCTTTGTTTGGTCTTTACCTTGACTTCTACTTCCTTCTGTTACTGGAGCAGCACCAGGATCCCATCCTCGTCACCAGTGTTATGTCCTAGCGGCAGCCGGTGTAGGAAGCAATCACTTGAGGCCAGAGAGCAGACAGTTAACCAAAACCTCCATTTTATTTACAGACACAGAGAGCTCACTCAGCCGGTTGAAACCAGCTGAGCTATCCCTTAATAGTCTAACTCAGTTGCCATAGTAACAAAACCCATGACAACCAAATACACAACAGAGACTAGATGCCTTTCTGGAATGTGTTTGCCCCAAAAGTAGCTCTGGTGTCATACAGGAGGCCTATGATATGCAGGGGGTCAGATTAGATGCTCTAATGGTCTCTTCTGGCCATAAAGTCGACTAATTTCTGAAAAACTGAGTGTAGCATTGGGAGCAGTGTTCAATGTTTTCCTGTCTAGCTGGCTTGCTTCCTAGAACAAACACTCCTTGAGTGGGGTGATCCACAGGGAGTAGCTCAAACCTCCAAAGTGCCTGGGCAGGGGCAGGACATTAGCACAGCAAGGGACGGGTGTGGCAGTGACATCACAAAGGCTTTTTGCAGGACCTCAGACTGTTGGTCAAAGGTGGGGGGGAGGTGGTGACCTCACAGAGAGATGCTGACATCAGCCAGGCAGGACAGGGGCGAGGGGCCAGGGAAACCTCAGAGACCCCTGTGGCTTTGCTTCAGCAAGTCTCCTTCTCCAGGTCTCTCTTTGAGGACTGAGGGAGTATTCGGGTTCACGGACGTGAGCGCCAGGAGGAACCTCTTTCGAGTTTTCTCCTTCCCTTTAGTGATTTTACTAGAAAACAGCCGTCCCTGTTTAGAAGGTAAGAGCCTCCTTGAGGTTTGAAACCTGTTCAGTCTGATCCATCTGGTGACAGTTGAATTCTAGGCATGGAAAACACGAGCTTAAGGAGGCAGAATTTTATTGTGCACCTGGGATTTTGTCCTTAGAATCACTGGGGACATTAGGGTTTGTCCTTTTGGTTTCACCTTTTCCTCCATCCATCCCTCCCTCCTTTCTCTTTGTCTCTTGCTTCTTTTGTCCTTTCTCCTGTTCCCCTCCCAACACCAGGAGGGGTGTGCATATGTGTCTCAGGGGAATGCTCTGCAGCTCCCACTGTGGGAGGTCCACCTGAAAATGTGGGGCTGAAATAGTGCTCGGGCAGTGATCCCCCACCGGTGACCTGGGCCATCCTTTGGGCGAGAACCCTCAGCCTCCCGTCCTCAGTCTCTACCCTGATTGGCTGAGCAGGGGGTTATTGACAGGGAGGAGACTCAGGTCCTTGTTGTTCTCTTTTAAGCCCAAGGAAATAAGTCATAACCAGTCATATGTTTGATGAATTTTGCTGCTCCTCTGCATTAATTGTCTCTGAGCAGTTCATGATTCTCTCTAACATTGCAGTTCTCCTCAAATACTTGTGGAATATTTATTGTGCACTGTTGTTGGTCTGGAGCTCATCTGAGAGCACTTTATTCAGGTCATTCAGTGTCTGAAATTCAAGATCCGATGGTTAGTTTGAAAATCAGGGCTCTTGGGTCCTATTCCCAACTCTGCCACTGGCTGGCTGTGTGACTTAAGACAAGTCAATTCTCCTTTCTCAGCCTTAGCTTCTTCCTCTTTCAAGTAGGGATAATAATGATCCGCTCCTACCTACCTCACGGTGGGTGGGGATCCATTGGAGAGTGTCACTAGGAGTAGTGCATAATATGCGGTGTCCTATCACATTTACTCAGAGCAGATTATGACATAATAGAATAGCTGAAATAGTCTATTTGATTTGTATTTTTTTATTTTGAAATTGTTAAGAGCAGCAATTACTTAGCTCAGACTGAAGGATCTTATCTAATGTTTGAGATCTAAGTGTCTCCTCTTTGTGTGCGATGAGACAATTTAACACACTGTGACAAACAAGAGATGCTTTTGTTTTGCAACAAAATCTTTTTGCAAAGAACTTTCATCTCACTTGTTTTGATTTCGAGAAACAAACTGCCTTAGTCTGAAGGGGATTTTCTGACAGAAATGGTTTCAATGAAATTTCCCCACCATCTCAATTCCTGGGCTCTATCCCTTTCTCTGGGTTTTTTGTCCATTAGAACAGGAGTCAGGACTGTTGGCTTCTCTTTCTGGCTCTGCCACCAGCTTGCTGTGTAGGCCCTTGGGTAGGTCACTTCCCTTCTCTGTACTTCAGGCTTCTCCCCATCTGTCCAATGAGAACAGGGACAGTTCTCGAACTCTGGGCAGTCATTTTCAGCCGGGCCCCGGCAGGGATAACTAAAAATGTATATATATATATATATATATATATATATGTATATATAAAAAAGACTTTCATTCCTTAGGAACCGGTTCCCTATAAAAAGTTCTGATTTAAGGGATGTGCCACAGTATGTATTTTTTGTACCAATAGCGTTACCATGCGTCCATATTTTCCCAGGAGTAATTTTTAAATTTTTAAACTTTAAAAGTTCCTCCCAGACAGTGATTTAAGAACCAAAAAGCTTGACATGTCCAGGAAAATACGGGTGTATGTTAACCCTACCTAAAGTTCTTTTTTAAAAAGATGGGCCTGAACTAGAAACGAGCTCCGTTTTACATGTGTGGGTCCCTGCCACTCCCTGGGGGTGTGCTAGGGTGACCAGATGTCCTGATTTTATAGGAACAGTCCCAATTTTTGGGACTTTTTCTTATATAGGATCCTAATAACCCCCACCCCCATCCTGATTTTTCACACTTGCTGTCTGGTCACCCTACAGTGTGCACATGTGTGGGTTCCAGCTGCTCCCTGCCCCCCTCATTGAAACAGGTGTGCAGGGTTACTGCCCTGGGAACTGCAGGGCACCAGTGGACATGGGGCTGGCTGGAGGCAGGGCAGGGGCTGACTGGAAGTAGGGTCTGGCTGCAGGCAGGGCAAGGGGTGCAGGGCTGGCTGGAGATGGGGTGTGCAGGACTGGCTGGCTTCAGGCAGGGGGGTGCAGCAGGGGTTGGCTGGAGACAGGGCAGGAGGTGCAGGGCCGGTGGTGTAGGGCTGGTGCAGGCAGGGGTGTGTGGGGCTGGCTGGCTTCAGGCAGGGCCGCAGGGGCATGCGGCAGGGATTGTCAGGGCTGGAGACAGGAGTGCGGGACTGGCTGGCTTCAGGCAGGGGGGTGCAGCAGGGGTTGGCTGGAGACAGGGCAGGAGGTGCGGGGCCGGTGGTGTAGGGCTGGTGCGGGCAGGGGGTGTGTGGGGAGCTGGCTGGCTTCAGGCAGAGCCGCACGGGGTACGACAGGGGTTGGCTGGAGACAGGGCACGGGGTTCAGGGCTGGCTGCAGGGGGTGCAGGGCTGGTGCAGGCAGAGTGTGCAGCAGGGGCTGGCTGTGAGCAGGAGGTGCAGGGCTGGCTGCGGGCAGGGCACGGGGTGCAGGGCTGGCTGGAGACAGGCTGGCTGTGGGCAGGAGGTGTGGGGCTGGCTGTGGGCAGGGGCTGGTGCAGGCAGGGCAGGAGGTGAGGGGCTGGAGGCAGGGCAGAGGGTGCAGGGCTGGCTGGAGATGGGCTGGCTGCAGGCAGGGGGTGTGGGGCTGGCTGCAGGCAGGGGCTGGTGCAGGCAGGGCAGGGGGTGAGAGGCTGGAGGCAAGGCAGGGGGTGCAGCAGGGACTGGCTGTGAGCAGGAGATGCAGGGCTGGCTGGAGATGGGCTGGCTGCAGGCAGGGCAGGGGGTGCAGGGCTGGCTGGAGATGGGCTGGCTGCAGGCAGGGCAGGAGGTGTGGGGCTGGCTGGAGATGGGCTGGCTGCAGGCAGCGGGTGTGAGGCTGGCTGGAGGCAGGGGCTGGTGCAGGCAGGGCAGGGGGTGAGGGGCTGGAGGCAGGGCAGGGGGTGCAGCAGGGGCTGGCTGCAGGCAGGGGGTGCAGGTACAGAGGGTACAGCCCACCCTGTACGGTAAGTGCCCCCTCCTCCCTCCCTCAGCACCGGGGTAGCAGCAGCAGCCCGGGGCTTGGGGGCTATTTAAATGGCCTGGGGCTCCCCTGCTTCCACTGCCCCGGCCCTGTAAATAGCTGAGGGAGCCCTGGGGAAGCAGCGGGGCTCTGGGGGCTATTTAAAGGGCCGGGGCGGTAGAAGCAATGGGAACCCTGGACTTTTTAAATAGCGCCCTGCAGCCCTACCCCAGCCCTATCCCAGCCCCTGCTGGGAGCCCCAGGCCCTTTAAATTGCCCCCTGGGGAAGCCGGGCCACCCTGGTACAGCGCACCAGCTCTTGCCAGTACGCAGTACCAGGGCTTGGGCACGGGGCCCTCTTAGGGGTGGGGCCCGATTCAGGGGAATCAGGAGAATCGGCCTAAAACTGGCCCTGTGTGAGGGTGGGGTGGGGTGGGGTGGGGCAGGACTTGGTCCCATTCTGGGCACCACCAAAAATTATCCAAACCTGCCGCCCCCTGTCCAGCCCAACCTTCTTCTGATGCACCTCAGCCCACACCCGTGCAGGGTTTGAAGCTTCCATTGCTTAAATTCCAGGACACTGAGGGATTTCAGCTCCCCTTTGCCCAGAGGGAACCTTCACCCCACTCCCAGCCAGGTTCCTGTCCATGGGATCACTGTAGGGGGGCTGGGTCCCGCTGGGTCTTTTCTCTCTCTGCGACAGGCCAGGGTGCAATAACTGGGGCATCTGAGCACCCAGGACCTTCTGTGGGGCTGCCATTCCCCTTCCCCTTCTGTGGTCTCATCAGTCATTGACTCCAGACTTTTTTCTGTCCATCGTCAGCACCATCCCAAGCAAACTGCACTCGCCTCAGAAAGACAGTGTCCCCTGGTGGGTGTAAATCACTGACCTCCCTCCTTTCTGAGCTCTGACAGCCCCTCTGTTTCTTTGCCTCTCAGTCTGTGCAGATGGGACCTTTCCCTCCAGTGCTGGAGGATTCGCCCTTCTCATCTACCCTTGACCCAAGCAGCACAGCGGGTGGGAATCTTACATGTACTGAGGTGACTTAGGAGCAGAAACCCCCCCGCAGACCTTCCATGCAATTGGCACTTGCCGCTCACTCCGCAGGATTAAAACTCCTGCAGGGAGACTGCTGGGCCACATCCCCTCTGGGCATGAGCAAAGCAGCAGGGTGAAAAAAAGAGCTTGGAGATGCTGGGGATTGAACCCAGGGCCTCACACATGCAAAGCATGTGCTCTACCACTGAGCTACATCCCCAGCTGGGCTGCAGGTTACACTCAGAGCTGTCCTATTCCCAGAGCATCCAGTGGCCTAACAGCAGCATGGGGGACATATTCCCTGCTCTGAGGGCCAAACCTGCTGTCCTTGAGGCTGCTGGTTCTTAGGGGGCACTTTGCAGCAGGGCCAGATTCGATGTGTGGATTAGAGAGAGTGGGTGCCCTGGACTCAGGGTGCAGAGATGCACTCAGCCCTCTCCCCTGCATTGGGTGGGGGGGTGCTGCACGCAGTGTGCAGAGGCGGTCAAAAAAGCAAACAGGATGTTAGGAATCATTAAAAAGGGGATAGAGAATAAGACTGAGAATATATTATTGCCCTTATATAAATCCATGGTACGCCCACATCTCGAATACTGTGTACAGATGTGGTCTCCTCACCTCAAAAAAGATATTCTAGCACTAGAAAAGGTTCAGAAAAGAGCAACTAAAATGATTAGGGGTTTAGAGAGGGTCCCATATGAGGAAAGATTAAAGAGGCTAGGACTCTTCAGTTTGGAAAAGAGGAGACTAAGGGGGGACATGATAGAGGTATATAAAATCATGAGTGATGTTGAGAAAGTGGATAAGGAAAAGTTATTTACTTATTCCCATAATACAAGAACTAGGGGTCACCAAATGAAATTAATAGGCAGCAGGTTTAAAACAAATAAAAGGAAGTTCTTCTTCACGCAGCGCACAGTCAACTTGTGGAACTCCTTACCTGAGGAGGTTGTGAAGGCTAGGACTATAACAATGTTTAAAAGGGGACTGGATAAATTCATGGTGGCTAAGTCCATAAATGGCTATTAGCCAGGATGGGTAAGAATGGTGTCCCTAGCCTCTGTTCGTCAGAGGATGGAGATGGATGGCAGGAGAGAGATCACTTGATCATTGCCTGTTAGGTTCACTCCCTCAGGGGCACCTGGCATTGGCCACTGTCGGTAGACAGATACTGGGCTAGATGGACCTTTGGTCTGACCCGGTACGGCCTTTCTTATGTTCTTATGTTCTTATGTGCTGCCACCTCCTGCTGGAAGGTAATGGGAGGGGAGGGGCGCTGTGAGTCGCTCAACACCTGACCCTGGTGGCAGCAGTGGTGTGGGAAACTCCAGGTGTTTCTAGGATCTGCTCTTTCCACCTGCCTGTGAAGTCCAGCTTTCCCCAGCACATTCACTGCGGTGCAATTGGGTCACTGTTTCCAAGGCTGAACAGCAAAGAATCACTCCCAGTTTCCCTTCTATCTGCAGCAGGATTAGCCTGTGTCGGTGGTTAATGAGGTGGATCTTGTGGTAGATTGTTATTCATTCCCCACCTTGACAATACACACAGTCCCTTTCCTACTCTAATCCCCAGCACCTCAGTGATCCTGGTAGCAGGGGTTGGGTCCTGAGATTTTCAGGGTCCTTTTTCCCCTCCACCTGGAGTGAACTCAGCTTTTCCCCCATCCCAGACAATCCATGAAATAACAACAGGGGCATAAAGAAAAGGGGAGGGAACATCTCATGGCCAGGGCTGGATGTGCCCAGGGCCCCCTGCTTGTCCATTGTTTCCATGGAATTTGGCCCCCTGCTTTGCACAAGGGACAGAGAAGGATCTTGCTGTTCCTGTGTCTCTGCAAGGAAAATTGTGCTTCCCTAGGAAAGAGAGGCGGGAAATGGCCCCATGGTGGGACAATATCCTCAGGATTAAGACCTAAGGGCTCAGGCTGAGAACTGATAGAACTGCACTCATCTGGGATTTAACAAATTGTCTTCCCTGGAGCAGGGCCAGTTCCAGCGTTTTTGCCACCCCAAGCGGAAAAATAAATAAATAAAAAAGCTGCAATCAATGGCAGCTCTACCTCTGCTGCTTTTGGTGGCAAGTTCCTTCCCTCTGAGAGGGCCAAATTGCCCCTGAAGCCTCCTCTTTCCATTGGCCACCTCAGGCACCTGCTTGCAGTGCTGGTGTCTGGAGCCAGCCCTGCCATGGAGACACTGGGAAGATGCAGGAAACAACAATGGATTTCTTTACATTACAAGTGAAGAATAACTAAAGGTTATTTTGGTTCAAAGTCACTTTTCCCTGACTGGGAATTGAACCCCTGCTTTAGCAATGAAAGTGCCAAATCCTAACCACTAGACCACCAGGAAGGTGATGATGGTGCTGTTCTTCTCACATATGCTACACTTTCTTAGGCTACTTTCTATCCACTTTCTGAAACCACTCCATTGTCCACTCCCTGAGGGGCTAAGAGCAAAGAGTGCAGGAACCCCTGTGCTCAGGGTCACAACCTCAGCCCAACCCAAGTCACTAAAACAAACTCAAATCATGCTTCCTCCTGCAGGATCACAGAGACACACAAAAAAAAACCCATGAGGAACAATCCTCCTCTGCCTTCATTTACCCCATTGCAACCCTCTCAGCAGCCCGCTCTTGCGGGAAGGACTGAGCTGATAGGAGCTCTGGCATAGAGATCAAGGGAGGGGTGTTGTTCCCCCTGGGTGTGAGCTGATCACAGTCTGACTCTGTGTAACGAGGCTCTGAGCTTTGCCATCTTGTGAGTTCTGAGTGCTGAGCCCCCCGGACCCTTCTGCTGGGATCATGGGGATTGCACAACAGCTGCAAGCCCTTTTCCCGTCTCCTTGTCCTCCTCGGCTTCCCCACAAATGGGGACCTGCAGGTTTACCTCACCCACCTCTTAAAGCAAACAGTGATTCCTTTCTCTGACACTCCTGGGCCTGGGCTTCTTTTGATTTTTTTCCCAGGGGACCTGATTCCCTGTGAAAATGTGTGTGTGGCATGTGGGGAACTCAGACTCAGACTCTCCCCCACTAGATGAGTCCAACAGCACCTCCCCTTGGTGGGAGAATCCTAAATTCCACCCTCCCACCCTGGTTACTCTGACCAGCTGATGGCGGCAGCATGCTAAATCAACCCCAGCTCTCTGGGCTAGAGAGCAGCATCTAACCAGCCTTGTGGCAGGTCCGGTTTGCTCGCTGGAGACATAACGGACCAGGAAAGATGTCAGATGTCAGACAGGGAACCTCAGCTCACAAATAAACACACTCAGGCTCCTTCTACACTGCAACTGGGCAGTTGACTGACTTTAAATCTAGCTAGCTCAGTTGGTAGAGCATGATGGTCTTTCAGGGTGTGAAAAACCCCAAAACCACTGTAATTAAGCTGACCTAAGCCATGGTTAGATAGTGCTAAATGAAAGGAAAGACTGTTCTGTCAATGTAGCTATTACAGGGATGGAAAACCCCTCCAGTTACTGTAGCAGGTGTCTACTCCACAGTGCTAGAGCAGTGTCACAGCAGCATTTTAAGTAGAGCCAGCCTTACAGTAAGACCAGATCTGGCTCTAATTTGACTCTGTGGACACTCAGGTACTAACAACATGCTAATGCCTCCATAGTTGTCAGGATTCAAACCTGTGTGGGGAGACCCCAATGGATTTCTAGTCTATCGCCTTAACCACTCAGCCACAAGTACTTAATCTACAGTTACTTCACTACACCATGATTCTGTTCTCACAGAATTGTCACTTCAAATTGCTCAGACCAGCTCCCCCAGCACACTCCTGGCTGTGCATTAGTGTAAGTGTGTCCATGGCTGAACCGCGAGAATTCCTGCCCATTTCCCTTCCAGCTGGAGCATGATGAGAGTGTGTTTGTGGTTAATGACATTGCTATAGATTGTTGTTCATTCCCCACACTGACAATTCAGACAGTTCCTTTCCTATTCGAATCTCCACCATATCATTCCAACAGCCGGGGTCAGGATTTCTCTGGGCACTGAAATGTTTCAGGGGGTTGAACTCAGTCTTGCATTCCATCCCTGATGTTTCATGGACTAATAGCGGCAGCATAAAGAAAGAGCTGAGCCAATATCTCACTGTCAGAGGTGAAGGTGGCCACGTCCCCTCTGTCTGACCGTTGCCATTGCAGGAGAGAAGGTTTCAATGGAATCGAATGCCCTGGCTCAGACAAGAGACACAGGGAGGTTTTGCTGTTCATGGATCTGTGCAAAGGAAATTGTGTCTCTGTGTGAAATTGAGGAGGGAAATGAAATGTTCACATGGTGACCCAATGACCTAACAAATGTGGGTGAAGGAGTCGGGCTGGAAAATGATTTTACAGGAGTTCGTATCAATTTATTGCCCTGATTAAAATCCATGGCTAAAAGGCAGCCACTGTTGTTAGTACTTGAACCTGTGTAGGGACACCCCAGTGGGTATCAAGTCCATTGCCTTAACCAGGGATAGTTGATTATTTTATCAAGATCTAAATTTCTTGGTCAAGATATAGTCAATGTCTAGACTCCAGAGAAAATAATACACTGATGATAATAAGAAGAATTTAGAAATAATTTGCAGTCACTATGGGCATAACTATGATGATTGTCTCGTGTTTCACTCTTCATATCTGGCACCACTGCCTTGCCCTTTAGTCTTGTAGTTTACCAAGGGTAAAACTAAACATCTCTTCAGATACGAGGGAGTGTTTGCGTTCATTCCTGTGAGCTACACAGGGGCTTGATGTAGCTGCTTTCAATCCTCTGGCTCTGCCCTGATAAGTAACATTTCAGGGTGTCACTGAACTGAAGGAGGGAGATCATTTTTTGACAGATTACGCTGCCTCTTAAAGGTGTTTGTCTGGCTGGCAGCCCTGGTTCCCAGGACCCTCCTGAGGGAAGAAAGTTTCTGTGCAAAATACTAAAACTTTTAACAGAGAAGAGGGAAAGGCGATGGCCACATGATGGGGCCAGTATGTACGACAACATGGTTCTTTTATATGGGATGACTCTGAACACTGACTGATCTCCACTCCCTTGTGTTTGAAGAGATGTTTAGTTGTACACTTAGGAACCTATAAGGCTGAAGCAATGTTATGGATGGTCACACTACGATTGAAGGGTTATTTAATGTTGTAGAAATTGTTAAAAACACTTAGCTTAAACTGGAACTGCCTGTTGTTAAAGGCTGGTTTCCCCACGTCAGTTCCATAAGCTCTGCTAGAAACACCCTGGGTTCTTTCCTGCCTCGGTGGGAACTGGAGGGAATCATCCCCTGCTGCCCTTGGCTCCAGGCTGGTTTTTCTGGGGAGGGGGCATGGAATTGATTTGTTCGCTGTTGAGAAGGGAGCCGGGCCAGTTCTCAGGGAACGAGAACTCCCAGCATCTTCCCAGCCCAGCCCAGGCTGCTGCCCTGTCCCAGCCTCTGTTCCTCTGGGAGTCCTGTGTGTTTGACTCTAGAGGAGGCCGGGAGCAGCAGCTGAGGCAGAGGACAGCCTGGGCCGGGCAGATAAGTAGGAGTTTAGCCAGCAAAAAAGGTAAAATGGCAGTGGAGTATTAGCCTGGACTCAACAGCATTTCTCCATTGGTCTGTCTGCTTTGGGGCAGGGACAATAACACGTCCTGCTGCTTTCGTTATTTCAAAGGGTGGTTTAGGATTTTCATTCTCACACATGGTGCACAAAGCAGGACTCAACCTTTGGCGTAAACTAAACAAGCTACTCACAGATTCTGGCAGCCACAATGAGCATTTGGGTGAGAGCTCAGACCTGCCCCTGTCCCAGAGGGAGACAGGGGTCATCTGTGTGGGGACTGGACCACTGACCTACCCGCTCCTAACTCCCAAACGTTCAGTAACTCTATTATCAGTGCCAGTGAGTGTTATTTAAACCATAAGAAAAACCACACTGGGCCAGACCAAAGGCCCATTTACCTCTGAAACTTGTCTTCTGACAGTAGACAATAACAGGTGCCCCAACAGCCAGTCAACAAGGCACCACCGGGAGTTGAACCTAGGCTCTTCTTTTTATGAAACAGAAGCTTTAGCCAACTAAGCCATGGTGCCTGGGGGTAGCTATAACAGACTGTCTGCCCACACCTGACTCCTTGCCATCGCCACCAGAGCCTGACAAGCTTTGCTTGTGTTTGGATTCTGCAAAGCAGAGGAGCAGGTGAGGTTTTCCTAGCAAGCTGTGTGTGAGTGAATCTTTGGCCAGGTCTGCACTACAAAGTTGTTTCAGCAGAATTATATTGCTCAGGTGTGTGAAAAACACACAACGCTCTCTCGGTCGGTAGCTTGTGGCTGGTGTACACACTGCAATGCTATGTCTGGTGACAAAAGTGCCCTGTTTTGCTGACAAAATAAAATGACTTCGATGAGAGGTCTAGAGCTTTTTGCAGCAAACTTAAAGTAACAGAGTAAACGCTGCTGTTCATTATATCACCATAACTGGCCTTCCCCAGTATCCCACAATGCCCGCTGTGAACTCATCTGCCCTGCATTCCTCCTACAGAGCCATGGGCCCCTCCCCTTTCATCACTCTGGGAAGTTCTGACAGCTGAGCCTGCTGCTCTGCTCTGGCAGCCAGGAGCAAATCACTGCCGTGGATGCTGCTCTCTCCCGCCCTGCGAACACAGAGCAGGGTGGGGGGAACTTCCTTACATTGTGGGGGGGGCACCGGCATCGGAACTGTGACACCCCCAGGACACCCCTTCCATCAAGGAGGCTCTTACCTTCTAAACAGGGACGGCTGTTTTCTAGTAAAATCAGGAAAAGGGAAGGAGAAAACTCGAAAGAGGTTCCTCCTGGCACTCACGTGCCTGAACCCGAATACTCTCTCAGTCCTCAAAGAGAGACCTGGAGAAGGAGACTTGCTGAAGCAAAGCCACAGGGGTCTCTAAGGTTTCCCTGGCCCCTCGCCCCTGTCCTGCCTGCCTGATGTCAGCATCTCTCTGTGAGGTCACCACCTCCCCACCACCTTGGACCAATAGTCTGAGGTCCTGCAAAAGGCCTTTGTGATGTCACTGCCACACCCCTCCCTTGCTGTGCTAATATCCTGCCCCTGCCCAGGCACTTTGGAGGTTTGAGCTACTCCCTGTGGATCACCCCACTCAAGGAGCGTTCGTTCTAGGCAGCAAGCCAGCTAGACAGGGAAACATCAGACGCTGCTCCGAATGCTACACTCAGTTTTTCAGAAATTAGTCGACTTTATGGCCAGAAGAGACCATTAGAGCATCTAATCTGACCCCCTGCATATCACAGGCCTCCTGTATGACACAATAGCTACTTTTGGGCAAACACATTCCAGAAAGGCATCTAGTCTCCATTAAATGATATCAAGAGATGGAGAATCCACCACTTTCCCTAGAAGACATTTTTCTCCAGCCCTCAGAACATTTGGTGGCTCTTTGCTATTGAACGAACTCAACCTGTTTAGCTTATCAAAAGAAGATTGAAAGGTGATTTCACTGAAGTGTTGAAGGGCCTTAATGGAGAGAAAAGATTGGCTATTAAAGGGCTCTTTAATCGAGCAGAGAAAGGCATAACAAGACCCAATGGCTGGAAGGTGAAAAGAGACAAATTCATATTACAACTAAGGCACAAATATTCAACAGCGAGGATGATTCACGACAGGAACAAGCTCCCAAGGAAAGTGGTGGATTCTAGTTCTAATTCCTTATGAATATTCTGTGTGTTTGTGTGTGCAGGGGAGGAACATGCTCTATGCCCAGAGGACTTTATTCCTCCAGCCTGCAAGGACAGAGGGGATGTCAAGGAGTTGCTCCTTCAATCTCCCCCACAGAAAGGCCCTTCTTAGGAAAGGCAAAATCCTGGAGAGAAAGAGTAACACTGAACAAGACTCCAGAAAGACAGTTTTTTATAATCACAGTGAAAAGTTTTTACCTGACCAGGGACTTGAACCCTGGACCCTCAGATTAAAAGTCTGATGCTCTGCCAACTGAGCTAACCAGGCTCACATGTGGAAAGTACAAGTTGGTGCAGAGGTGAAGCTAGTCAAGAAAAAGCGAGATGGCCACAATAGGGGAAACCTGCTGCTCTCTCTCTCTTCCCAGCCCTGGCATGGCTGGGTATTAGTGCTGGTTAAAAAGACGGGAAAATATCAGCATCTACCAGCCTTTCATGGCTGTACAAGACTCAGGCACAATACAGAGGTGCCCATCTGCAAGTGCCAAATGGTTGGATTGGCTAATGCAGCCTGCAGACGTCCAGGGCACTCTGGGATATAGAGCCAAGTGTCCATCACCATCATGATAATGGTAGCAAGGTTCACAATTGACTCAGCAGTTGCATACAAAGGTGCACGTTTGGCAGTTACATTGGCTCAGGTTGGCCACCCCGGTCTAGATGTAGAAGTTACAACATTTAAACTTGAACCAGGGGCCAATTTCCCCATCATTTCCCACCTTTACATCCAAACACGATGAAGGTAGCAGATAGAGCCAGAGCAGGTTGTCTATGGGACCAAGTATATGCAGAGTATCCTCGACAGAGGTTTGTTCAACCTGTTCTTAAAAACCTCTGAGGACAGAGACACCACAGATGCCTTTGGGAGCCTATTCCAGAGCTTAACTGCACTCAGAGTCTGACATTGGTGAAGTAGGAGGCTGAGAAAAACAACACTAGCTGGGAGAAAAAACAGCTCTCCCTGGTACTTTAAGCAGTGTGTTCTGGTGTTTTAACCACCATGGCCTGGGTTCAATTCCCCCTAAAAACCAGAAGTTTTTCAATGAAAATCTCCATTCATTTTGCATGTGAAATGGAAAGGCAAAGAGGGCTTCTTGTCCTTATCAACAAGGCAAAGAATGGCTTTTTGCTCACAAAATATTTTTAAAAGGCGCTGACTCGACCTGAAGATCTCATTGCATTTGTATTTACAATGGAATGATTCTCTCTAGGATAGACAGAAATTCTTCAGCTAGACTCAGATTCCACGGGAATACGAGAAGCGATTGTGTCTAACACCTGCCTTTTTTCGGACAACAGTGATGTCCACGTTTTCCATGGACATTTTCCTTCCAGCACCTCAGGCCCCAGCCAGCAATACAAGAAACTGAAATGCACAGAAAGTTTCTCACCATAGGATTCACTGACCAGGCCGGGGGAAAAGTTTTGCCAGAACACTTGGTTATAATATCCCTCCCTGACCTTAAATGGAAAGCAAGGGGCTAACTCTCAGAGCACATAACCACAGCTTATGAGTCTCACATTCTACACTGTCAATGTACCCTTCTCCCTCCCCCTCTATATTGACCAGCCAAGCCTGCCCCCCTCAAGCCAGGCCAAGACTCTTCTGGGTAAGGAGCTTGGAATTTACCCAGCTAGGGGCTCTAGATGCACCACTTTTGAAGATGTTTGAATTCCCTCCAACTTCTCTCATACAAATGCTAAATAGTTGGTGGTGTAATGTTACAGGAGAGGTTGAAATTAGGCTATTTCGTCAGATAGAAAACAGTGATTGTGTCAGGAGTGGGATGTGAATGTGCACGTACATATGGAGCCTAGAGCAACAAATGACAGTGTTAGAGGGCTTATTCCTTCACCCTCTCACTTCCCTGGTCCTTCTCGCATGAACAGAGAGCAACAGTACCAGAAGTCCAAAGGCGCAAACAATTCGATGTTTATTGGGGTGAACGTCCAGCAAGCATGATTCCAGTTTCCTTCCTTAGTGTCCCCCTTCTCAGCTCTGACACCACAGAGCCTTGTCTGTGTCCCTGTTTCTGTTCCCATCCCAGTTCCCATTTCCCCCTGTAGCAAAACATGATCCCAATTCCCCCATCCCCAGTCCCTGGTCCCATTTCCCCCCTCCCCCCACCTTCCTGATTGACTGCAGACTATATAGTAAAACCTGATTTCTGCTTAGCTATTCCTTAACCAATCATTTTACTGAAATGTAACTAACCAATCCTAACATACTGTAAAATGATTATTTAACCAATTATATTCCACCATGCAAATAAACATACAAAACAATACAGAAGGGAGGATTTCACAACTACTAAGTGATAAAAATACACCTAAATTCTTAAAGTACAGGGCTTTGCAGACAGGCCTGAACATCTGTATCCTAACAGTCCTCGAGGTCAGGCAGCCTCTGGGTAAGGGAGTGGGGACTTAGATTCTTCCACTGGCCAATTCCACCAGGGTCATGTATAAACCAGGCAAGTTCCCCACAATAGCCAGACCAGACGCCCCCTTTACACTTGTGCTCTGTCCTCATTGCTTCTCTGTCTCTCTTCCCCTGATCTCTGCTGCTCCCACTCTGGGCTTTCTCAGCACCTGGCCCCACAGCACTTCCTGGCAGCCAGAGACTGCGCTATCTGCACCTGCAGATGTGGCCTCTCTCCTGCTTGCTAAGGAAAGGAACCTTTCCAGGAAATGGCCACAGCTTCTGGGAATCCCTGTGTGGCTGTGAACAGAGTTTGGCTCCTGGCACACAAGGCAATTTAAAAGCTGAGCATCCAGACAGGGGCTTGAACCCTGGACCCTCAGATTAAGAGCCTGATGCTCTACCAACTGAGCTACCTGGGCTTATTGAGAAACATCTTCACCGTTCACCACAAGAGTGAGCAGGCAGGCAAAAGAGGCAAAAAAAGTCCAAGGAACCCCTCCTCTTTTTCTGCACTGCCACTGCCTGTCAGCAGGATTCCCCCTCCTCCTCCCTCCTGTGCCTCAGTGCGACTGAATCTCCGCAACTAGACAGCCGGTCCATCCGCTGCACCCCAATCCCCCATCCCTGAGCCTCCCTGCCAAAGCCCTGCACCTGGCTCAAGAGAATTAAGTCTCACGTGTCACTGGGAACTCAACTTCTTGTGCCCAGAGAGTCTCAGCCCCGCTCAGTAGATGATCCGAGAAACACAGTGTCCGGCTTTTCCAAAGAAGAGCTTAGACCCCCTCATCATGTGGCCTAAAGGATAAGGCATCTCCCTGTGGATCGGATGATTCAGGATTTGAGTCCCCTCATGGTTGTGCTCACTTTGTGCTGCAAGTCCTGCTTTCTTCACAGCTGGAACCTCTTCTTGGCTGCTCAGGCCAATGCTCTGGCTTCAGCTAGAGCCCCGGGAAGGAGTTGGGGGGTGGGCATCACAAAGGCTGGGGCATGAGCCCCAGGTGCTTCCAGTCTCGCCTTTGCCCTTCCTGACTTGCCAAAGAAAATGGGCGGCTGCCCGGGCTAGCGTGTGGAGCAGTTTCCCTCTTCCAAGTGTGCCCCTGTCCCTGTTCTAAGGGCTTGGCAACACTTGCAAGTTTGAGCGCATTAAAGCAGCCTTAACTCCTGAGGTGTCCACACTGGCAAGGCACATGGAGCGCCTGGGCTCTGCCGCTGGAGCTCTCCTGGTAATCCACCTCCATGAGAAGCATAAAGCTCACTGCGCCTCGGCTGAAACGCCTGGGCATCACTGCGCTGTGATTGGCCTCAGGAAATGTCCCATAATCCCCTGAAGTCAAGTGCCCACTCTGGTCACTGTTTTGAAATCGGCTGCAGGCATGCGGATATCCCCTTTCAAAGCTCCGTTTCTGACAGCCGGCTGCTTATCTGCTCCGGGACAAAGCAACCATTACTGTGGAATGCTGCTGTTGTGAGTGTGTATGGGGGGGGGTCTGCTGCTCTCCGAACACACAAGACAGCATCCTGACACACTCTCAACCCCCCCAAACACACTGTCTCCCCCCCCACGTACACACAACACACTCCCTGTCACACTCCACCCCCGTCCCCCATTTGAAAAGCACGTTGCAGCCACTTGCACACTGGGATAGCTACCACAGTGCACTGCTCTCTGTGGCATTGCCAGAGCTGCTAATGTGGCCACTCCAGTGCGCTTGTAGCTGTCAGTGTGAACACACGGCAGAGGTTTCCCTGCTGTGGTTTCATTCCCAGTGCTCTACCTCTGCAAGTGTAGCCAAGCCCTAAATTTGCCAGACCAACCGAACTCAGTAACTGCCCCCCACCACCATGTGCAGTGAGTAGGGGCACCGTGGAGCACACACCACACTTGCTGGCTCAGCCTTGTGCATGCTGGGGTGGCCACCTCCCCATTGATGAGACCTGGTCCCACCATCTCCGTGCAGCTCCAGTCTGCCCTGCTGCCATCCCTGTCTGTGTTGTCTTCTCTAGCAGTTGACTGGAAGGTGCACGTGTAGCGGTGTTGTCTCGAAGGGCGAAAGCAGGAGGAATGGTGCCTTCATAGCCCACCCAATATTCCATAACATAGTTAAGGAAAATATTTCTCAATGAACTGTCAGTAAAAGATCAGAAACAGCCAGTGTCTGCATCAGTCTACGAGCATTGGTATTTTCTTGAAATTTGTCAGACCAACCTAACACCTAACACACATTTGAAGTTCTTCTTTTCACACTGTTGCTCATTTTCAGGTTCTGCTTTGCCTCCAGACAGATCCATTCTCTTTCAGAATGGCCTTGCTCTTTCACTGAGGTGTCGGAGTAAACACTTCCCTTCACTCTATTCTCAGACAAACACTAGTATTAAGTGTTTGCTACTGATGGGTCTAGAAAGCATTTGTCAAATGGAAGATGTCATATCTGGGGGATTGCTCCCAAGATGCAGTACTTTGTGTTCCAACATCTCCCAGCTTCCTTGGTGAAAATAAGACCAAGGTTTCTTTGCAATATACAAGAAGAAAGGAGTTTTTCACCCCAGATGGGACTTGACCCCACAATCCCTGTCTTAGGAAGCCAATGCCTTATCCATTAGGCCACTGGGGCTCTTAATAGTGCATGAAGGAAGGATGGAAATTCCCTCTCATAATTGCACATTCCTCACATTCACTCAGAAGCCAAATACCCATTTGATGGCCTTACAGACATGACCAACCTAACAGAAGCCCCACTTCACTCCCGAAATGACACCCAGTGGGGGAAGCCAGGACAACAGGGTGGGGCGGCAGGCAGTGGCCAGACTCTCACCGCCAGAGTCTAGTCTAGCTTAGGGTCCAGCTCAACTTCCTCCCTGCACCACTGGCCCCTAGTTCCCTTCTACCACCAGGTCAACCTGAGCACTAGGGCAGGAACAGGGTGAGGCAGCAAGTCAAGCTCAGCAAGGCAGGGAAAAGCAAGTCTTGTCTTCATGGGCTGCTCACAATGATGTCTCTTTTGTGTTCCACGGCTGCAAAACCATCCCGGGCAGAGAAGCAACAGGCCAAAATACTCCCAAACAGTTGCCAGAGTAGCTCAGTTGGGAGAGCGTTAGACTAAAGATCTAACGGTCCCTGGTTCAAACGCAGGTTTTTTCATCTTCTTTGTGCAGGGGTGGCTTACTCCCAGGGACAGCAGCAGCACCTTGACCTGAGGCAAATACCTGATATTGAGCTCCTGAGCATGGGTTTCTTCCTCTATAAGGATGGTGGGAGCTGTCTTTCCCACATGACTTCTTTGTCAACCCAAAATGGCAAGAACAGGATGGGGCAGGGACTTAGAAGGAAAGTTCCTCTGCAAAGCTGAGTGACGACAGTATTGGGGAAGGGGCATCTGGCACGTGGAATGTGGCAGGGATTCAGAGGCCCAAGAGGAGGCACTTGATGTTAAGGTGTGAAAGGAAAGATCTATGGTAGGAACTGGCTCCCTTCCTCTTGACTGTTGAGGTGAATTTTAATTGTGTCAGCCGGCCTGAGAACCACTGGTCCTGTTTTCTTGACCGTGAGAGGAAATGTTTTTACAATGAGTGCTACCTGGCGCAGGTCTGTAGTGAGGTTGGCTTAGAGAACGTGTTTCTCTGTAATGGAACCAGTGGAGGACGGGTGGTAGCCTCCTATTCCTCTGACCCGAGCTCACACCAGCCGCAGAGGGGATATACCTTTCTGCGGGGACAGGCCAGGAGTCGCACTGACCGGATTTCCGTGAAGGAGAGCACGTCGACAGCCCAGTGCAGGGTGGTGCCAATGGACTGTTCGGATCACACAGTTCTCACCGTGTGCTCAATGTGGGCAATTCCCTGACCCAGGGCAGAGGATATTGGAAGCTGAACATCCAGAGCTTGCAAGATAAAGGAGCAGAGGGGGAGGCCTGGCGGTGTTGGCAGAACGGGAAAGCATCAGAGGGTCCTATGGTAACTAGGGGGATTGGTGGGAGTCGGTGAGGGAGGAGTTGGCGGCTTTGTTCCAGTGGTCAGGCAAACACCGCAACATTAAAGAAACCAACAGTGCCAAGTCCTGCAGCGTCGCCTGTGCGATTTCCACAAGAGCATCCAGGCAGGGAAGCCAGTCAGCCTGTGACTGTACGACCGGATCAAGTGACAGCTGCCCGAGTTCCAGGAGATGAAGCTGCAGCTGGCCGATTTGAGCGGGAGCATCGAGTGAAGGGAGGGGTGGCCTCCCCTGACATTTTTGCAGCCTGCAGGGAAAAAGACAAAGTAGGGGGATGCGGGGACTCAGGGCAGGCCCCACGGACGTGGTAGATCAGGATTATAGTTGATGGAGGAGGAGAGAAAGTCCTGCGAGAGGAAGCCGCTGGTGGGAAGAACATGAGGCTTTTAACTGGGGGGGTCCAGTGTTTGAGCCCTAGTTTTAGCAGCTGGCTTTTAAGCTGCTGTGCAGGCCAGTTCAGCTGTCAGAACACTGACTAGTGCCAGCTGGGCTCAGATCTCAGTGGGAATTTGGGACCTGTTGCTTCAGACCTAAGCATAGGTGGAGTTTCAAGGCTTTGTCTTGCTCTTTCAAATGATGCGGGAGCCGGTGTTTTGCCTGCTGGCTGTTGTGACTTGCGCACCAGAGGGGACGCCGGATCCAGCAGGCTGGCCTTGCCTGGAGCCCTATAGGGAAGGATGGGAGCTGGGTTTACTCTGAGTCCTGCAGCCAGGCACAGGAGGCCGCCCTATTGGTTGACCTACTGGCCCAAAGTCACGTTGGCGGCGTTGGTCTTTCCCCAGGAATGCTGAAGCACAGGCCTGAGGGAGGGAGACTCAATCCTCCTCCCTCTTGGTCAGGGTGGAAGAGGCGGCTGTGAGAGCGGCCAAGTCCCTGAGCTGGGCCTTCCAGCGTTTGGGGAGGGTGGAGCTGACTGGGGCATGGTGCTGGCAAAATGCCTCAGGGCGCTGGTGGGAGGAGCAGGCCAGGGCTAGGGCTGGGAAGAGAGAGAGAGAGACCAGCAGGTTTCCTCTATTGTTTCCTGCACACTTTTCTTCAGTAGTTTCTCCTCTGCATGAACTTGTGCACTTTCTTTGTGAGCCTGGCTAGCTCAGTTAGCCAAGCGTCAGACTTTTCATATGAGGGTCCAGGGTTCAAATCCCTGGTCAGGCACTCAACTATTCCCCAAGGTCTTAAAAAGCTCTGTCTCTGGAGTCCTTCTTCATGTGACTTTTTCTCTTCAGGATTTTGCCTTTCCTAAGAAGGGGTTTTGTGTGTGGAATTGAAGGGGCAACTTCCTGACACCCCCTCTGTCCTCGCAGGCTGGAGGAATGAAGGCCTCCGGGCAGGGGCAGCCCTAGACTAGCTGCCAGCACCTGGCGCCCCAGGTGAACCCTGCAATTGTCACCCCCCACCACCAAGGGCAGAGCTAGGCTGAGGTATTTTGGTAAACGGGGAAACATTTTGCCCCTTTTTTCCTTTTAATGTTTTTAAGCGTTTTTGTGGAATTTTTTTAACAGAGGCTTAATTATTCGGTTTGTCCATCCGTCCGTCTGGCCAACCAATGTTTCTTTCTCCATCCTTCTGGTTCTGGCTGCCCCTTACTACAGCCATAACTCTGGTCTTGAACTTTACAGATTAGTGAGGTACCTTAAGGGTTAAATGCTAAATCCCAAACCCAAACAACACTAGTTACCTGTGTCTGGCAAAAGGTGTCTGGCAGTTTTGCCCTTTGAATGATTCAAATGGATTTTCAGTGGCATTATAAAAAAAAAAACCAACAAAGCAGAACCAAACCAATTCACCTTGAACCTTCAAAACAAGAGTTTTACAAACCATGAGTGTCAGTTTAGGTCCTTAAAACCTTACATCATCACACACAACGTTCTCTTTTGCCCAACATCCCTTGCACTGCGATTACTCCTTTTTACACAACTGAACCCCGATTGCACGTCCATCTTGTACAACCAGAGACAGCCAGGGGCAGGCAAGTTAAGTGCCAATAGAAACCCCGGACATTCCTTTAGTGATTTTGATTACATTACCCAGGAGTCAAATCATTTTGATGAGATTATCTCTCCGCCTGCTGCCTGCAGCCATCCCCTATAGACCATTTCTGTGGGCAAAGGGCCCATTTCCCCTCAGAATGGCTGTAAAGGCTTCGCGGGACAAAACATAGTGGTGGTAGCAGACTCTCTACCTGACCCTCTTGTATAATTTAATTACAAAACTTCTATCAAATGTGACTGCACAGAGCTGCACATACAGTTACATACAGTTAAATTCACTGAAAGTGAGCAACCGTCCCCAGAACTCACTGCCGGGAGCCTTAAAGTATCTGCCAGTGGCACAGGTACCGTTTAAGTACTGAGACACATCTTTCATGGGAACCGGCCAGCGTGTTCACGGCCGGCATGTGCAGAGCAATGGTTGCCCACAGGCGCTGTGTCAGGCTCTGGCACCGCATGAGACAATGGACCACTTTCTGATGGCTGTTTTTTTTCACCGGCAGGTGTGGGGACTTCTGGCTACATGATGGCGGCTGCCAGACTCGGTTGGACAGGATTCTTTTCAGCTCACCTGAGGCTTGTTCCTGGACGAACGAGGGCAACCACAGGGCGCCAGCAGAACCGGCTGCAGCTGCAGGAAGGGCGCCCTCCGCAGGGGCCGGCGTATAGCGGGCGGGTGTCACGGGACACACTGCACCTGCTCAATGTCAGAAAATCCCCTTCAGACTAAACCAGTTTGTTTCTCAAAATCAAAACAAGTGGGATGAAAGTTCTTTGCAAAAATATTTTGTGGCAAAACAAAAAAATCTCCTGTTTGTCACGGTGTGTTAAATTGTCTCATTGCACACAAAGAGGAGACACTTAGATCACAAACATTAGATAAGATGCTTCAGTCTGAGCTAAGTAGTTGCTGCTCTTAACAATTGCAAAATAAAAAAATACAAATAAAAAGAGACAATTTCAGTTATTCTATTATGTCATAATCTGCTCTGAGTAAACATGATAGGACACCTCATATTATGCACTACTCCTAGTGACACTCTCTAATGGATCCCCTTCATCGACCCACCGTGAGGTAGGTAGGAGCGGATCATTATTATCCCTACTTGAAAGAGGGAGAAGCAAAGGCTGAGAAAGGAGAATTGACTTGTCTTCGGTCACACAGCCGGCCAGGGGCAGAGTTGGGAATAGGACCCAAGAGCCCTGATTTTGAAACTAACCATCGGATTTTGAATTTCAAACATTATATGACCTGAGTAAAGTGCTCTCAGATGTGATCCAGACCAACAACAGTGCACAGTAATTATTCAGCAAGTATTTGAGGAGAACTGCAATGTTAGAGAGAATCATGAACTGCTCAGAGACCATTAATGCAGAGAAGCAGCAAAATTCTTCAAACATATGACTGGTTCTGACTTATTTACTTGGTCTTAAAAGAGAACAACAAGGACCTGAGTCTCCTCCCTGTCAATAACCCCCTGCTCAGCCAACCAGGGTAGAGACTGAGGACGGGAGGCTGAGGGTTCTCACCAGAGAGCCCAAAGGATGGCCCAGGTCACTGGTGGGGATCACTGCCCGAGCACTATTTCAGCCCCACATTTTTGGGTGGCCCTCCCACAGTGGAAGCTGCCGAGAACTCCCCCGCAACACACACACACACACACATGCACCCCTCCTGGTGTTGGGAGGGGAACAGGACAAAGGACAAAAGAAGCAAGAGACGAAGAGAAAGGAGCGGAGGAGGGATGGAGGAAAAGGTGAAATAAAAAGGACAAACAATAATGTCCCCAGTGGTTCTAAGGGACAAAATCCCAAGTGCAGAATAAAATTCTGCCTCCTTAAGCTCGTGTTTTCCATGCCTAAAATTCAACTGTCACTAGATGGATCATACTGAACAGGTTTCAAACCTCGAGGAGGCTCTTACCTTCTAAACAGGGACGGCTGTTTTCTAGTAAAATCACTAAAAGGGAAGGAGAAAACTCGAAAGAGGTTCCTCCTGGCGCTCACGTACGTGAACCCGAATACTCCCTCAGTGCTCAAAGAGAGACCTGGAGAAGGAGACTTGCTGAAGCAAAGCCACAGGGGTCTCTGAGGTTTCCCTGGCCCCTCATCCCTGTCCTGCCTGGCTGATGTCAGCATCTCTCTGTGAGGTCACCACCTCCCCACCACCTTTGACCAATAGTCTGAGGTCCTGCAAAAAGCCTTTGTGATGTCACTGCCACACCCCTCCCTTGCTGTGCTAATGTCCTGCCCTTGGCCAGGCACTTTGGAGGTTTGAGCTACTCCCTGTGGATCACCCCACTCAAGGAGCATTCGTTCTAGGAAGCAGGCCGACTAGACAGGAAAACATCAGACGCTGCTCCCAATGCTACACTCAGTTTTTCAGAAATTAGTCGACTTGATGGCCAGAAGAGACCATTAGAGCATCTAATCTGACCCCCTGCATATCACAGGCCTCCTGTATGACACAATAGCTACTTTTGAGGCCAACACATTCCAGAAAGGCATCTAGTCTTCATTAAATGACATCAGGAGAGGGAGAATCCACCACTTTCCTTGGTAGCTTGTTCCTGTGGCAAATCATCCTCGCTGTTCAATATTTGTGTCTTATTTGTAATATTAATTTGTCTCTTTTCACTTTCTAGCCATTGGGTCTTGTTATGCTTTTCTCTGCTCGATTAAAGAGCCCTTTAATACCCAACCTTTTCTCTCCATTAAGGCACTTCAACACTTCAGTAAATTCACCTTTCAATCTTCTTTTGATAAGCTAAACAGGTTGAGCTCCTTCAATAGCTCCCTAGAAGGCATTTTTCTCCAGCCCTCAGAACATTTGGTGGCTCTTTGGTCATCAGACTCCTGAACTGCAGCTGGATGTGGCTCTTGTTCTTCTGCACAGCACAGCTCCTGGAGAAGAGGGATCTGCAAATGTACATTCATATGATACCTTTGTTTAATTGATGAAAACATAAACTAGACACTTAGAGGATTGGAACTGATTTCAGCTGATGGACAGCTTTGCTAGGTTTTTGTGCATTTGGACAGCAAAATGTTGAGTGTTTACATTCATATCAAGCCCCCCCGTATAGAGGAGCCCCTGAACATAATGGAGAATGGAAATGAAAATGTTTTCCTTTTTTTTAAAAAAAGAAAGACGGTTATAAGAGAACACTGGCGTTTGAACCAAGGACCACTTGATGCGCCATTAAGCACTCTACCATTAAGCTATACCCCCATTGCAACAGGAATATGGATTCATGATATCCAGGACTTTGAAGGACAAACCCTGCTTCATCGAGGTCCTTTGCAATTCCCAGACCACAAGTGGTTTGAAAAATGGGGTTTGATTAAACTTCTTAAATGTGGCAAACACCACAGCTTGCGCACCCACCGATATAGCTTCTCCCACTGACATCGCTGCCACCTCTTGGGAAGTGGATTAACTGCACCCACAGGAAAACTCTCTCCCCTCAGCATAGAGCAGTGGTTCTCAAACTGAGAGTCAGGACCCCAAAGTGGGATGTGACCCTGTTTTAATGGGGTCGCCAGGGCTGGCATTAGACTTGTTGGGGCCTGGGGCTGAAGTCAAAAGTCTGAGCCCCACCACCCAGGGCTGAATCCCTCAAGCTCTGGTTTTGCCCTCCCCTAACTGGGGCAGGGCTCAGGCTTTGTCTCCCCTGCCTCTGCCCAGTGTGGAGGAGCTTGGTCCCTCTTTCCAGGGCCATGTAGTAAGATTTTTTTGGCAGAAGGGGGTTGCAGTGAAAGGAAGTTTGAGAAACCCTGGCATAGAGCCTCTGAATATGTCTAGACTTGGCTCCCTGTGGCAGATCAGAGACAGAAAGTGCAGCCATGGAGACACCACACACCAACCTTGCCTAGCAGGCAAGAATCAAACCTCCACAGAAAGACGCCCGTTGTTTTTTAACCCATCTCCCTAAGCCCTCAGCCACCAACACTTAACAAAGGGACTTTTCTACACGATAGTTCTGGTCTCACTGAAGGCTCATTTCCAATTGTTTGCTCAGACCAGCATTAGGGAAAATGGTGCCCTGGGCAAAGCTTGTACTTTGGCACTTCCCCATTGCCCCTGGATGATTCCCACTCCCCCTTTACCGCTAGTTCCTGCACTCCCAGCCCTTGCACCTCCTTCACCCCTAACTCCTGCCCCCTCCTGTGCCCCCAACTCCCTGGGCCACCAGCCATTGCCCCTCTCCTGCCGCCCCTTCACATGGCTCCAGTGCTGGGGGCCCCGCACTTGTTCTCCCTTTCCCTGGGCTTTGGCATCACTAGCCCCTGATTAGCGAGTAGGGTTCAGTGGTTCCCAAAATGTGGGGCATGACTCCTAGGGGGACACAGAGGAACATTCATGGGGGCACCTCAGGGCCTGAGCCAGCCCCCATGGAGGGAGCAGCACTCAGCCCCACTCTGCCCCAGCTCTTCCCCAACCCCACACTCAGCCTGGGCCTCTGGCTCCCAGCTCAGCCTCGACCCCTTTACCCCTGTCTGCACCCCTCTCCCCAGCAAGCAACAGCCCCACTCCCAGCACCGGTACATGACCGCGGCTTCCGAGGGGTCACAGCCATGGCTAAGAGGGCACAGTGTGAAATGTTTGGGGACCACTGGTTTAGGGTGATGTTCTCAATCACTTCTATGCAGTCCAATAAAAGCTATTCCTCACCCACCCACCCCTCCATCAGGACAGACTAGGTATGTTCTGCTGCCCTTCACTCATGCAGGAAGGATAATAACATTTCATTCCACTCAATCCTAAAGTGATTTGTAACCCACCACCAGCCAAAACTGGTCATTTTGGGAAAGTGGCCCCATCATGCTGCATAGCTAGGCAGAGTAGGTGTGTCTGTGCAAACACGGTCTGTTCCTGAAGTCTTTCCCCCAGCTCCTCACTAGATGTGAGGGGGGAGCTCATTCAGCCCCTGCTTCTGCTTAGTATTTAAAAACTCCTTATTGTCCCTAGCTCTGCTGACCTTAGATTTCTCCTCCAGTCCTTTTTCTAACAACTCAGATGAGGTGGCCGAGTGGTTAAGGTGCTGGACTGCTAATCCATTGTGTTCTGCCTGCATGGGTTCGAATCCTATCCTCATCGGATGCATTTAGTTTTCACCCCTCCTTTGTAGACAACCATCTCCCCCTTTGGTACAATGACAGATCAAACAATGTTGCTCCTTGCAAACAAAAACCTTCTCAGAAACTCAGAACTCCCTTGCTTTAAATAAAATGTCTAAATCCCAGATTTCTTAAAAAAAGAAATTCTCTAGTGCTGTATTTCTTAGTTTTTATCTCAAAAGGGAACATCCTCATCATCTCCCCCAAACACCCTGGGACCTGCCCAAATTATTAAAATACCCTCAACCCGAGCAAGGCCAGAGCAGTGAACCAGAGCTAGTGTCTAGGCCGAGCTGTTCTGAAGGAGGCAACTCAAACATTTTCTCCCTGCTTCCCTTGGCAAGGTCTGACTGAGAAAACAAAATTCCCCAAACTGAAAATTTTCTGCTGAAAAACTAATACTAGTCTGTTTGGGGACTTTGGTTTGCAAGTATTATTGTTATTATTCTCTTCTGATTTCTGAATCAGTTCAGTCTTTGTCCTCCAGGTGTGTTTCCACCTGCTGAGTTGTGGGGGAGAGAGGCCAAGTTATGATGTCTCTTCCCCTCTTTCATAGTTTCTTCCAACTTGCTAGGAAGCTCCTTTGCTACGATGTGAGTCAAGCAGTGTCCATTGTCTCCGTGCTATCTCGGAGAAGTCTGCATTGTACACGGTTCCTGGGCTAGTCCTTGGGAGTGTGGATCCCTTCAATGGGCCAGCAGCGAGTCTGGCTCCTCCCTTGTCACACCTGAGAGGCTGGTGGGGGGCATTTCCCAACCTCATAACATATCTCAGTAACACACACAGAGCAAAACTTCATAACTTCCCAACCAATGCGAGCACACACAATCCAACATGATATTAATGTTCAACAGATCAAGACTTTTGAAATGATACATCACAAGGCAGACTTTGAACAAACCATGTCATCATTATATGAGAGTGGTGAATATGGGGCTTCCAGGTGCTGCTCTGAGCACAGCGTGCCACACCTGGGCTTACATTGCAATGGAGACGTACCCTTAGAGTCCATCTCTCCTGGGATAAAGATGGCCCACACCTGACTCTCTGCCAATCCCCACTGGGCCCTGACAAGTGTTCTTCGTGTTTGTATTCTATAAAGCAGAGGAGCAGATGAAGTTTTGCTCCCAAGGTGTGTGTGTGATTCTTTGGACAGGTCTACACTACAAAATTAGGTTGGTGTAATTACATTACTTAGGCTGGCAATGCAGTTCTATCAAGCTAATCCCGGTATAGATAGTGGCTCAGCTGTCAGAACTTTCTGGAGCTATGAAAGGGGAGGGGCCCAGCCTCTGTAGCAGGAATGCAGGGCAGGTGAGTTCACGGCAGGCATGGTGGGATACTGGTGGAGGCCAGTTATGGGGATATAATGACCAGCAGCATTTACACTGACATTTGTCACTTTAAGTTTGCTGCAAAAAGCTCTAGGCCTCTCGTCGAGGTGGTTTTATTTTGTCACCAAAACAGGGCAATTTTGTCGCCAGACGTGGTATTGCAGTGTGTGCACCAGCCAAAAACTGCTGACTGAGGGAGCGTTGTGTGTTTTTCACACATCTGAGCAATATAATGATGCTGAAGTAACCTTGTAGTGCAGACTTGGCCAAAGATTCTCTCTCTCTCTCTCTCTCTCTCTCTCTCTCTGTCACACACACACACACACACACACACACACACACACACACACACACACACACACACACACACACACACACACACACACACACACACACACACACACACACACACACACACACACACACACACACACACACACACACACACACACACACGGAAAACCTCACATGCAGAATCCAAACACAAGCAAAGCTTTTCAGGCCCCAGTGGGGATGGCAGGGAGTCAGGTGTGGGCAGACACAGTGCTGTTGCCACAGGCAGGCGCCATGGCTTAGCCAGCTAAAGCACCTGTCTTGTAAACAGGAGATCCTGGGTTCAATTCCCAGTCGTGCCTTATTGATTAACTCTTGGACAACCTGGTATTGGCTACTGTGGGAGGACAAAACACAGAGCTCTTTGGTCCAGCCCAGTATAGTTGTTTAAATTATACTCACAGGCACTGATAAGAGACTTACTGAAAGTTTGGGAGTTAAGAGCTGATAGGTCAGTGTTCCAGCCTGTCACAGATGATCCTGCTTCCTCTGGGACAGAGGCAGGTCTGGGCTCTCACACCAAATGGCTCATTGTGGCTGCCAGAACCTGTGGGCAGCTCATTTAGTTTACACCGAGGGTTGAGTCCTGCTTTGTGCACCGTGTGTGACAATGAAAATCCTAAACTGCCCTTTGAAATAACGAATGCAGCAGGATGTGTTATTGTCCCTGCCCCAAAGCAGACAGACCAATGGAGAAATGCCATTGAGTCCAGGGTAATACTCCACTGCCATTTTACCTTTTTTGCTTGCTAAACTCCCTCCCAACCTTGAGGGCTCCCAGAGCCGGGTATTGAGCCTGAGCCGAGATGTCTACGCCATAGGCGGCAGGTTTGTATAATTTTTGGTGGGGCCCAAAATGGTGGTGCCCCCCCGCTCCTGCCCTGTAAGCCGATATAAAATGAAGCTATAACGCGTCAGTGCCACAAGATTACAAGGGTCAATTAAAAGTGGAAAGTCAGAAGCAGCACTTGCCTACTTCAATATACAGTATTATATTTTGTTGCACTTGTTGTGATGAAGTGGGAATGTTAATATTTTCTCTGAATACTGTGTGGGTGCCTCAGTTTCCTCTGCAAGATGCCAACTGAAGGTGTTGGGGACAAAGAGATCAGGTGGCCTCCTTGTCCGGAAGAGACACAGAGGCCAGAGGAGGGAGTGTCAGTTTGGAGCTGGCTGGGGAAATGGGGAGAGACCCAGAACTTGGTTCTGGGCTCCCCACCCCCTAAGATAGACCTGACAGAGGGGTTCTGTTTTCTGTACCAACAAGCTCTGTTTAAACTGTGTTCCCGTCTTCTCATAGACTTTAAGGTCAGAAAGGACCATTATGATCATCTAGTCTGACCTCCTGCACAATACAGCCCACAGAATCTCACCCACCCACTCCTGTAACAAACCTCTAACCTATGTCTTAGTTATTGAAGTCCTCAAATCGTGGTTTAAAGACCTCAAGGTGCAGAGAATCCTCCAGCAAGTGACCAGTGCCCCATGCTGCAGAGGAAGGCAACAAACCTCCAGGACCTCTGCCAATCTGCCCTGGAAGAAAATTCCTTCCCGACCCCAAATATGGTGATCAGTTAAACCCTGAGCATGTGGGCAAGACTCACCAGCCAGCACCCAAGAAAGAATTCTCTGTAGTAACTCAGATCTCATCCCAGACCATTGGGCATATTTACCTGCAAACCTTCTGTTTTACTGTCTGGCTGAGAGTCACATCTGACTGCGGAGTTGGGGTGCAGGGACCTCTGGTTGCCCCAGGACCCGCCTGGGCAGACTCACTGTGGAAAGTGCATGATGTGGAAGGGCAAGCTGAATGCTCTGAGGTCAGACCCAGGAAGGTGTAAGCTTCTTGCCCTGGAGACAGTATGCTCCGAGAGAGGAGGCTCCCCCAAAGTCCTGACTGGCTTTGTATGGAGTTGTTCCAAAGCATCACAGCATCCCCTTCCACACCATGCACTTCCCAGAAGTCCGCACAGGCACTGACACTCCGTCTTCTGGCCTTTGTCTCTTTTCCAGGCATTAGGAGGCCACCCGATCTCTCTGTTTTCCAACACCTTCAGTTGGCACCTTGCAGGGGAAACTGATTTGGGAGAAATGAAGTAAAAGCTGCCCAGACGGAGCTTGAATTTTGAGGTGTTCAAATCTGGAAGGCAGGTGCTGGGGGTGGGAGAGGGCTGTGGGCTCCATGGGGGAGCATGGCAGCAACTGTCTGGAGCTGCACGGAGCCAGACACGCTGGTCTGAGTGGCACAGTAAGCAGTTTGGGGGTTGGAGAAGGGGTAGGAGGTTCCGGGGGGCAGTCAAGGGACAAGGAGCAGTGGGGGTTGGATGGGGCAGAGGTTCGGAGGGGCAGTCAGGGGACAGGCAGCAATTGGATAGGCATGGGAGTCCAGGAGGTTTATCAGGGGACAGGTAGCGGGTGGGGTCCTGGGGGGAAGTTGGGTGTAGTCTCAGGAGGGGGCTGTTGGGGACAAGGAGAAGGGAGGCTTAGATAGGGGCTGGGGTCCCAAGGGGCAGTTAGGGGCAGGGGTCTCGGGAGGGGGTAATCAGGGGACAAGGACCAGTGGTGCTTAGATAGGGGGTGGGGGTCCTGAGGGGCAATTGGGGCAGGGGTCTGGGGAGGGGGCAATCAGCGGCCAGGGGCTGGGATTCAAAGGGCTCTGGGCTGCTGGCAGCCGCGGGGAGCCCTGAGTCCTTTAAATCCCAGCCGCGGCCCGGAGTCAGAGGGCTCTGGGCTGCCCGCAGGCAGGCAGAGGTCTCTACAGAGATCTTGCAGCAGGGAAAGCAGAGTTGATGGGAAGGGAACTGGTCTGGATAGGAGCCCCCGTCCTCTTTCTTTGCAAAATAATTTGGAGAGGGGAATCAGATCACTCCGTGCCTCAGTTTCCCCTCTTGCCGGGAAGCGGGGGGAGGAGAGATAAGTCTCAGCCTGCCGTGTTGCAGACCTTTCGCATTCTCCCCTCTTGATGTATTTGGTTTCCTCCTCCAAACCTCCCTCTCTCTCTCACCTGGAGTTCACAGCACTAAGTACCGGCTCGGGGCTTTTTTCCTGGGTTACATGATCCCGACTTTAGTTTTGAAACAGACACAGGCAGGCAGCAAGTCACCCTCAAACAGCAACACCACGAAAACCACAAAACCAGCCCAATGTTACAAACCTGCGGGGAATCACAGGGTCAAACACTCACGGCTGGAAGCCCCAGCAGCTGCTCAGGTGAGTGAGGTCCAGGCAGAGATTCCTGTCTCCCACCGGACCGGAAGCCCCCTCGGCGTCTCCTCCAGGTGAGTGCTGAGGGTGGGGGAGGGGAAGGAAGGCTGCAAAGCACATGTGCCTTCTCCCCCCTCCCCCCTCCTGACCTGCAACACCCAGGCGGCTGCCTCTGCCTCAGCCCTCAGCCGGCCAGTGTCTCTCGTTGCCTAGCAACAACAGCTGCTGCTTCTGGGACAGACGCTGCCTGCGCGGGGCCCTCTCAGGTGCGGGGCCCAATTCGGGGGAATCGGGCAAATCGACCTAAAGCCGGCCCTGCTTGCAGCCCTCCTCTTCCGCCCTGACTGATAGGGGGGAGTATTGAGCCTCCCTCCCTTAGGCCCTTCAGCATCCCTGGGGAACATCAACGCCGCCCAACTGACTTTGGGCCAGTAGGTCAACCAATAGGACTGCCTCCTAGGCCAGGCTGCAGCCCAGCTTCAGGACTCAGAGGAAATGGAGCTCGCATCCCCACCTACAGGACTCCAGGCACGGCCAGGCTTCTGGATCAAACATCCCCTCTTGTGCTCAAGTCACAACAGCTAGAGGGCAAAAGACAGGCTTTCATGGCCTTTGAGAAAGCAAGACAGAGCCTTGGAAGACCCAGCAGGGTTTGTGGCACAGGAATTGTCCTCAGATCCTACCGAGACTTCAGCTCAGATTTCAGGATTCAAAGTCCCGAGTGCTGCCCTTACACCATGGGACCAATAGGGAACCCCCAGACCTCTGCTGAGCTCTGGTGAGGATGACCCTGTGGGGGCAGCCCTGCATTTGCTCACCAAGTTGGCCTGCAGCAGTTTGCTGCAGCTCCCCCACAGGCCTTTCTTAATCCAGCTTGAGAGGCCAGTGGGCATGTGAGGAAGTTGCCCCTTCAGTCCCAGGCAGTACATGGCCCTTCCTAGTGAAAAGCCAAGTCCTGGGGAAAAAAGGTCAAATAACACCATAGAGAGATGCCTTCTTCCATTTTAAGAGGAATGGGTCCTGCTTCACCTGACCAGGAACTTGAACCCTGGACCCTCAGATTAAAAGTCTGATGCTCTACCAACTGAGCTAGCCAGGCTCACATATAAAAGAAACAACTTTTGTGCAGAAGAGAAACTCGTCATGAAAATGAGGGCAGGAAACAATACAGAAAACCTGCTACTCTCGCTCTCTTAGCAGTCCTAGCCCCAGCCTGCTCCTCCATCCGGTGCCCTGAGGCCTTATTCTTTTTTTAGTTAAATATCAAATCCAGGAGAAAACACAGTTATACAAAGCAAAACGAAATCACAAACAGAAATGTCATTGGAAATACAGAAATAAAAAAGGAAAATGCAATCTCTATCACTTTATCGTGTCGGGGCCATTCCTGTATCGAGAGCACCCGCTAAGGTCCCTGTGTGCTTACGAGAAACCTGGAGGAACTCATACCACAGCCTGAACATGAAACTCAACTGCTCCCAGGTGCTGCAGTAAAACCCTTTCCCTGCTGTGACGTTGCACTCCATGTGATTTTATGAAAATATGCTAATGAGTGTGAATATAAAGTGACTGGACTATGCTTCATGCAAAAGGTCTCTTGTAAGGTATCATTACAAAGCTTATAATCTACTGAGTGTGTTCATCCTATTTGTATGAACTGATCATTCCTGTATCTGAAACTAGAAATATGAACTATAACTCTGAGGTTCTGTTGTAATGATGCAAAGTGTGGGCCATTAATAGTGGTTTGGACTCTTGATGGCTCCCATTGACCAGGACAATAGACTGTAGATGGCTCTGTCCTGCACCATTTAATTTGGTCTTATTAAAATGTAACTAGCATGTTACACTTGTGTTTTTAAAGGTGGCTTCCCCAAGCAATCCCAAGTTGTTCTGCCCACAGCTGCACACTCTCCTGCACCCCAACCCCCTGACTGAGCCCAGCCCCTGCACCCAAACTCTCTCCCAGAGCCCAGCCCCTCTCCCTCCCTCAGCAAACTCCACCCCAGAGCCTTAGGCAGGTGTGTGTGGGGGGTGGGGCAGGACTTGGTCCCATTCTGGGCACCACCAAAAATTATACAAACCTGCCGCCCCTGTCCAGCCCAACCTTCTGCTGACGCACCTCAGCCCACACCCGTGCAGGGTTTGAAGCTTCCATTGCTTAAATTCCAGGACACCGAGGGATTTCAGCTCCCCTTTGCCCAGCGGGAACCTTCACCCCACTCCCAGCCAGGTTCTTGTCCATGGGATCACTGTAGGGGGCTGTGTCCCGCTGTGTCTTTTCTCTCTCTACGACAGGCCAGGGTGCAATAACTGGGGCATCTGAGCACCCAGGACCTTCTCTGGGGCTGCCATTCCCCTTCCCCTTCTGTGGTCTCGTCTGTCATTGACTCCAGCCTTTTTTCTATCCATCGTCAGCACCATCCCAAGCAAGCTGCACTCGCCTCAAAAAGACAGAGAGTCCTGTGGCACCTTACAGACTAACAGACATATTAGAGCATGAGCTTTCGTGGGTGAATCCCCACTTCGTCAGATGAATGTCGTGGAAATGTGCAGGGGCAGGTATAAATATTCAGGCAAGAATCAGTGTAGAGATAAGGAGGTTAGTTCAATCAGGGAGGATGAGGCCCTCTTCTAGCAGTTGAGGTGTGAGCATCAAGGGAGGAGAAACTGCTTTTGTAGTTGGCTAGCCAGGCACAGAATTCCCACTCCATTCATCTGACGAAGTGGGGATTCACCCACGAAAGCTTATGCTCCTGTACGTCTGTTAGTCTATAAGGTGCCACAGGACTCTGTCGCTTTTTACAGATCCAGACTAACACAGCTACACCTGTGATACTCAAAAAGACAGTGTCCCCTGGTGGGTGTAAATCACTGACCTCTCTCCTCTCTGAGCACTGACTGCCCCTAGGTTTCCTTGCCTCTCAGGCTTTGGCTACACTTGCATTTCAAAGCGCTGCCGCGGCAGCGCTTTGAAGCGCTAAGTGTAGTCAAAGCGCCAGCGCTGGGAGAAAACTCTCCCAGCACTGTCCGTACTCCACTTCCCTGTGGGGAATAACGGACAGCGCTGGGAGCCGCGCTCCCAGCGCTGGGGCTTTGACTACACTGGCGCTTTGTAGCGCCGCAATTTGCAGCGCTGCAGAGGGTGTGTTTTCACACCCTGCTGCAGCGCTGCAAATTTGTAAGTGTAGCCAAGCCCTCAGGCTGTGCAGATGGGACCTTTCCCTCCAGTGCTGGAGGATACGCCCTTCTCATCTACCATTGTCCCAAGCAGCACAGCGGGTGGGAATCTTAAATGTACCAAGGTGACTTAGGAGCAGAACCCCCCCTCCTCCCCCAGACCTTGCATGCAATTGGCACTTGCCCCTCACTGAGCAGGATTGAAACTCCTGCAGGGAGACTGCTGGGCCACATGCCCTCTGGGCATGAGCAAAGCAGCAGGGTGAAAAAAGAGCTGCTGGGGATTGAACCCAGGGCCTCATACATGCAAAGCATGTGCTCTACCACTGAGCTACATCCCCAGATAAGAAGCAAGTTACACTCAGAGCTTTCCTATTACCAGACCATCCAGTGGCCTAAGAGCAGCCTGGGGACACATTCCCTGCTCTGAGGGCCAAACCTGCTGTCCTGGAGGCTGCTGGTTCTTAGGGGTCACTTTGCAGCAGGGCCAGATTCGATGTGTGGGGCAGAGAGAGTGGGTGCCCTGGGATCAGGGTGCAGAGATGCACTCAGCCCTCTCCCCTGCAATGGGTGGGGGGTGCTGCCACCCCCTGCTGGAAGGGAATGGGAGGGGAGGGGCGCTGTGAGTCACTCAACACCTGACCCTGGTGGCAGAAGTGCTGTGGGGAGCTCCAGGTGTTTCTAGGATCTGCTCTTTCCACCAGCCTGTGAAGTCCAGCTTTCCACAGCACATTCACTGTGGTGCAATTGGGTCACTGTTTCCATGGCTGAGCAGCAAAGAATCACTCCCAGTTTCCCTTCTGTCTGCAGCAGGATTAGCCTGTGTTAGTGAATAATGAGGTGGATCTAATTGTAGATTGTTATTCATTCCCCACCTTGACAATTCACACTGTCCCTTTCCCATGCAGATTCCCAGCACCTCGGTGATCCTGGTAGCAGGGCCTGAGATTTTCAGGGTCCTTTTTCCCCTCCACCTGCAGTGAACTCAGCTTTTCCCCCATCCCAGACAATCCATGAAATAACAACAGGGGCATAAAGAAAGAGGGGAGGGAACATCTCACGGCCAGGGCTGGATGTGCCCAGAGCCCCCTGCTTGTCCATTGTTTCCATGGAATTTGGCCCCCTGCTTTGCACAAGGGACAGAGAAAGATCTTGCTGTTCCTGTGTCTGTGCAAGGAAAATTGTGCTTCCCTAGGAAAGAGAGGCGGGAAATGGCCCCATGATGGGACAATAGCCTCAGGATTAAGACCTAAGGACTCAGGCTGAGAACTGATAGAACTGCACTCATCTGGGATTTAACAAATTGTCTTCCATGGAGCAGGGCCAGATCCAGCGTTTTTGCCACCCCAAGCAGAAAAAAAAATAAAAAAGCTGCAGCTCTCCCTCTGCCGCTTTTGGCCTCAAGTCTTTCCCTCTGAGAGGGACCAATTGCTACTGAAGCCTCCCATTTCCATTGACCACCCCAGGGACCTGCTTGCTGTGCTTGTGCCTGGAACCAGCCCTGCCACGGAGACATTGCGAAGATGGGGGAACCAGGAAAATACCATGGATTTGTTTATGTTGTAAGTGAAGAATAACTGAAGCAGTTTTGGCTTAAAGTAACATTTTCCTGACTGGAAATTGAACCCAGGCTGTGCCAATGACAGTGCTAAATCCTAACCACTAGACCACCAGGGAGGTAATGATGCTATTTTTCTTCTCAGTTATGTTACACTTTCTTAGGCTACTTTCTAGCCAACTTCTGAAGCTGCTCCATTGTCCATTCCCTGAGGGGCTAAGAACAGAGACTGCAGGAACCCCTGTGCTCAGGGTCACAACCTGAGCCCAACCCAAGCCACTGAAACAAACACAAATGATGCTTCCTCCAGCAGGATCACAGAGCAACACAAAGAAAACCCATGAGGAACAATCCTCCTCTGCCTTCATTTACCCCATTGCAAACCTCTCAGCAGCCAACTCTTGTGGGAAGGACACTGAGCTGATAGGAGCTCTGGCATAGAGACCAAGGCAGTGGTGTTGCACCCCCTCGCTGTGAGCTGATCACATTCTGACTCTGGAGGAGGAGGGAAAGGCCATGGCCACATGATGGGGCCAGTATGTACCACAACATGGTTCTTTTATGTGGGATGACTCTGAACACTGACTGATCTCCACTCCCTTGGATTTGAAGAGATGTTTAGCTGTGCACTTAGGAGGCTGAAGCAATTTTATGGATGGTGACACTACGATTGAAGGGTTATTTAATGTTGTAGAAATTGTTAAAAACACTGAGCTTAAACTGGAACTGCCTGTTATTAAAGGCTGGTTTCCCCACCTCAGTTCCATAAGCTCTGCTAGAAACACCCTGGGTTCTCTCCTGCCTCGATGGGAACTGGAGGGAATCGTCCCCTGCTGCCCTTGGCTCCAGGCTGGTTTTTCTGGGGAGGGGATGTGGAATTGATTTGTTTGCTGTTGAGAAGGGAGCCAGGCCTGTTCTCAGGGAACGAGAACTCCCAGCATCTTCCCAGCCCAGCCCAGGCTGCTGCCCTGTCCCAGCCTCTGTTCCCCTGGGGGCCCTGCATGTTTGACTCTAGAGCAGGCCGGGAGCAGCAGCTGAGGCAGAGGACAGCCTGGGCCGGGCAGATAAGAAGGAGTTTAGCCAGCAAAAAAGGTAAAATGGCAGGGGAGTATTACCATTGGTCTGTCTGCTTTGGGGCAGGGACAATAACATGTCCTCCTGCTTTCGTTATTTCAAAGGGAGGTTTAGGATTTTCATTCTCACACACGGTGCACGAAGCAGGACTCAACCTTTGGCATAAACTAAACAAGCTGCTCACAGATTCTGGCAGCCACAATGAGCATTTGGGTGAGAGCTCAGACCTGCCCCTGTCCCAGAGGGAGGGGGTCATCTGTGTGGGGACTGGCCCACTGACCTACCCGCTCCTAACTCCCAAACTTTCAGTAACTCTATTATCAGTGCCTGTGAGTGTTATTTAAACCATAAGAAAAACCACACTGGGCCAGACAGCTCTGAATCTTGTATTCTGACAGTAGCCAATAGCACGTGCCCCAACAACCAGTCAACAAGGCATCACTGGGAGTTGAACCAAGCATCTCCTGTTTACGAAACAGACGCTTTAGCCAGCTAAGCCATGGTGCCTGTGGGTGGCTAAACCATAAGGTCTGCCCACACCTGACTCCCTGCCATCGGGGCCTGACAAGCTTTGCTTGTGTTTGGATTCTGCAAAGCAGAGGAGCAGGTGAGGTTTTCCTTGCAAGTTGTGTGTGAGTGAATCTTTGGCCAGGTCTGCACTGCAAAGTTGTTTCAGCAGAATTATATTGCTCAGGTGTGTGAAAAACACACAACGCTACCTCGGTCGGCAGCTTGTGGCTAGTGCACACACTGCAATGCCACGTCTGGTGACAAAACTGCCCTGTTTTACTGACAAAACAAAACAACTTCGATGAGAGGTCTAGAGCTTTTTGCAGCAAACTTGAAGTGACAGAGTAGACGCTGCTGTTCATTATATCACCATAACTGGCCTCCTCCAGTATCCCACAATGGCCGCCGTGAACTCGCCTGCCCTGCATTCCTGCTACAGAGCCATGGGTCCCTCCCCTTTCATCGCTCTGGGAAGTTCTAACAGCTGAGCCTGCTGCTCTGCTCCGGCAGCCAGGAGCAAATCACTGCCGTGGATGCTGCTCTCTCCCGCACTGCCAACACAGAACAGGGTGGTGGGAACTTCCATACATGGGGGGGGGGCACCGGCATCTGAATGAGACAAACCCATGACACCCCTTCCCTCGAGGAGGCTCTTATCTTCTAAACAGGGACTTCTGTTTTCTAGTAAAATCACTAAAAGGGAAGGATAAAACTCAAAAGAGGTTCCTCCTGGCGCTCACGTCCATGAACCCGAATACTCTCTCAGTCTTCAAATAGAGACCTGGAGAAGGAGACTTGCTGAAGCAAAGCCACAGGGCTCTCTGAGGTTTCCCTGGCCCCTCGCCCCTGTCCTGCCTGGCTGATGTCAGCATCTCTCTGTGAGGTCACCACCTCCCCACCACCTTGTCCAATAGTCTGAGGTCCTGCAAAAGGCCTTTGTGATGTCACTGCCACACCCCTCCCTTGCTGGGCTAATGTCCTGCCCCTGCCCGGGCACTTTGGAGGTTTGAGCTACTCCCTGTGGATCACCCCACCCAAGGAGCATTCGTTCTAGGAAGCAAGCCAGCTAGACAGAAATACATCAGACGCTGCTCCCAGTGCTACACTCAGTTTTTCAGAAATTAGTCGACCTTATGGCCAGAAGAGACCATTAGAGCATCTAATCTGACCCCCTGCATATCACAGGCCACCTGTATGACACAAGTGCTGTCGTGAAAGGGGTCTATGGAGAGGTTATGATTGGCTGATTAGAATTAGGCTATCTCTAGATGTGTATCTTTTTTTGTAGTTGATGTTATAAATATTGGCTCGATGCTGCCCATATTTCAAACTTGTGCTATGCTTCCGGGGAACACCCCAGCCAGACAAGTTGGTGTCAGTTCTTCCTAGCCTGCTTGATGGCCCATTAAGGACCATCAGCTATACAATCGACCCACTGAGAGAAGGAAGATACGCCTTGTGCCTCAGCAAGGTATGCAGGGACCTGCCTATGGACAGAACTCTAAGGTTTTTCTATGTCACATGCTGGATAAAGTGTCCTTGGGACAAAGAAAGCGAAGACCGCATGGCAAGAGACTATAAAATGCTCATGCCTCGTCTCCATCTTGTCTTCAATCCTGCTTCATACCTCTGGATGGACTTTGCTACAAACTGAAGCTCTTTAAAAAGAACTGATGACCCATCCCAGCTGTGGATGGACTCCAGAGTCTTGATTTAAACCTTCAGTTTATTCCATCACTGCTACAAGCCTGAACCAAGAACTTTGCCATTACTATATGTGAAGGGTTCAAATCCTTGTGCAGTTTATATAACAACCTGGTCTATGGATTGTGCCAGCTCTTTTCCAGACCCAATGTCCAGAGTATGGTCAAGGGACCAGAGGCCTAGCAAATCGTGATCAGCTCAGAGAAAGCTGGGATAAACAGAAAGCCTTGCTTGCTAAGATAGGCCTGGTCAGCAAATTGCCAGGTGTTGGAGCTAAGAACTAAAGAATTGTGTCTTATTCAGAGTTGCAGATTGAGCAAAGAATCCCTTTTCCTATTGTGTTAGTCTTCTCTGTAGGGAGACGTTCTTCCCACAGATCCAACCTTGAGTTTATGAGAAGTTGGCACATGTCAGTATAAGATATGGCATCCTTCCACCTCCCTTCCCAGGAACCAATGCCTGCCTTAAGACACACAAAAAACAATCTTTATTGCCATATACTTTCACTGGTTCTTTGCTTTAACCCCTAGGAATGTACCTGTTGGACAATCAAGGGAGTTGTTCCATTCCTATGGACCCCAAATCAGAATTCAACATAGATATTTTATACTACTAACATTTTATCAAAGTGTTCATTAAATGTTAACTTGCTAACTTGAGACCATGGGTGGAGACATTATGTAACCTGTTAACCATTGGCTAATGTGCTATCTTGTCTTGCTGCAAAACCTATCCTGGGGTGTGGAACTGCCTACCCTGTCACTTTCCCCCACCCATGGAAAACCTACATATTCTATTGTAATCAATTGACTGACAGTGCTTCTGAGCCTAATAAGCCAGGTGACACTTGGCCAGTGCTGTGTGTAATAAACTCCTCTGCTTGACCTCTACACGGTGTGGATTTACGTCCTTCAGAGAACAAAGAAAGAGCTGGAGGCCGGGTGAGCAGGTTGCCAGGGAAACAGAACAAAGGACAGAAGAGGGACAAAAGGACCTGGCTGAGTTGGGCTGTTGGAAGCCAGGAGTCTGCTGCGTTGGGGACTCAAGGGGAGAGCCCAGGTTCTGAGTGCGGGGTCCCCCCAAGATGGACGTTGCTGAATCTTCCTGCTTCCTGTGCTAACACAGAACTTTCCCAGGCTGGATTCCAGACCACTATCGAACCTTCTGTTTTACAACGCTGGCTGAGAGTCACTGGTGATTGTGGAAGTTGGTGGTGCAGGACTCCTTTGGGGGGCGGGTGTAAGGCTTTCCCAGGTGTCCTGCTAAGGTGACTCACTACAGGAAGCTCCTGGCATGGAACAGGGGGGCTGAAAGGTCCAAGGTCAGTCCCAGGAGGTGCTGAAGGCAAGGAGGTTTCCCCCAGTGACAGCGTCCCCTGGGCGGTGTCACACTGATGAGGGCTCTGCCTGGGTTTGGTTCAGAGCTGTTCCAGAGCACTGAGTCTGGGTCAGCCCCCCAGCATGTGACCTGCAGGCTCCACTCTGGCAAAGCTCCCTGTCCCTGGGCTTTGGCATCACTAGCCCCTGCTTAGTGACTAGGGGTCAGTTTAGGGGAGTGATTCCCAAAATGTGGGACATGCCTCCTAGGGGGGCACAGAGGAATGTTCATGGGGGCACCTCAGGGTTGAGCCAGCCCCCATGGAGGGCAAGGAGGTAGCACCACTCAGCCCCACTCTGTCCCAGCTCTTCGCCCACCCTACCCTCAGCCTGAGCCCCCGGCCCAGCCGCGACCCCCTTATCTGTGTCTGCACCCCTCTCCCCAGCAAGCCACAGCCCCACTCCCAGCCCTGGTTCTCGACCGCAGCTTCCGAGGGGGCACAGCCATGGCTAAGAGGGCGCAGTGTGAAAAGTTTGGGGACCACTGGTTTAGGGTGACGTCCTCAATCACTTCTACAAAGTCCAATAAAAGCTATTCCTCACCCACCTACCCCTCCATCAGGACAGACTAGGTATGTTCTGCTGCCCTTCACTCATGCAGGAAGGATAATAACATTTCATTCCACTCAATCCTAAAGTGATTTGTAACCAGCCAAAACTGGTCATTTTGGGAAAGTGGCCCCATCATGCTGCATAGCTAGGCAGAGTAGGTGTGTCTGTGCAAACACGGTCTGTTCCTGAAGTCTTTCCCCCAGCTCCTCACTAGATGTGAGCGGGGGAGGGGAGGGGCTCATTCAGCCCCTGCTTCCACTTAGTGTTTAAAAACTCCTTATTGGCCCTATCTTTGCAGACCTTAGTTTTCACCTCCTGTTTGTTTCCTAACAATTCAGATGAGGTGGCTGAGTGGTTAAGGTGATGGGCTGCTAATCTGTTGTTCTCTGTCTGCATGGGTTCTAATCCCCTTTGCGTTTGGTGCTTTTAGTCTTCACTCCCCCTTTATAGATAGCCATCTCCCCCTTTGGTACAATGACAGACCCAACAATGTTGCTTCTTGCAAACAAAAACCTTCTCAGAAACTCAGAACCCCCTTGCTTTAAATTAAATGTCTAAATCCCAGATTTCTTAAAAAAAAAAAAAGAATTCTCTAGTCCTGTATTTCTTAGTTTTTAATCTCAAAAGGTAACATCCCCATCATCTCCCCCAAACACCATGGGACCTTCCCTAATAATTAAAATGATTCACACTGAAGCCTGGGTTCAGAAACCCTCGCCCCTTTTGGGATCTCAGAGGTTGGGCTCAAGCCCATATGTCTGCATTGTAATTTTATAGTCTTGCAGCCCGAGCCCCATAAGGCTGAGTCAGCTGACCTGGGCTTTGGGACAGGTGCCCTGGGTGTGTTAATCACAGTGTAGACATTAGGCTACGTCTCCAGTGCAATGAAACACCCTCGGCTGGCCCGTGTCGGATTAATCAGGATCTTGCAGCTTGGTCTGGAGTAAAGTTTCAGTGTCCGTGTCTGGGCTCAGGCTCAGTCCCCTGCTCTAGGAGCCCAGAAGGGTGGGAGGGAGTTTAGTGAGTGGAAATGGTAAAACCGCAGAGAAGTATTACCCTGGACTCGACGGCATTTCTCCATTGGTCTGTCTGCTTTGGGGCAGGGACAATAACACGTCCTGCTGCTTGTTATTTCAAAGGACGGTTTAGGATTTTCATTCTCAGACACTGGGCACAAAGTAGGTCTCAACCCTCAGCATAAACTAAATGAGCTGCCCACAGATTCTGGCAGCCACAAAGAAGCATTTGGTGTGAGAGCTCAGACCTGCCCCTGTCCCAGAGGGAGGGGATCATTGTTGAGGGACTGGACCACTGACCTACCAGCTCCTAACTCCCAAACTTTCAGTTACTCTATTATCAGTGCCTGTTATTTAAAACAGCCACACTGGGCCCAGAGCAATAGTCCATCTAGCTCTCAATCTTGTTTTCTGATAGTAGCCAATGCCAGGTGCCCCAAAGGCCACTCCCCAAGGCACCACTGGGAGTTGAACCCAGGAACTCCTGTTTACTAAACATCTGCTTTAAACAGCTACGCCATGGTGCCTGCTGTCAGTTAAAGCATCATTTTGGTGAGTGGTCTCACAATGGAGGAGTAATTTTTTACAAATCGGCGGTAATATCCACAGAAGCCTAGGAAAGACTGTAAAGCTTTCAGGTCTTTGGGTATAGGCCAGGTGGTTAATGCCTCAATCTTCTCTGAGTCAGTCGCCACACCTTCTGCCGACACAATATGGCCTACATATTTTACTCGGATCTGACAAAATTGACATTTATCAAGTGACAGTTTCAACCCACTAGCTTCCAGGCGGTCTAACACTTTCATTAGTTAAGCTTCATGCTCTTCCAGAGTCTTCCCAAAAACAATTAAGTCATCCAAATACACCAGCACTTCTAACAAATTCATATCCCCCACCGTCTTTTCCATCAAATGCTGGAATGTAGCAGGAGCTCCTGAGATACCTTGGGGCATCCTCTCAAAATGGTAGAATCCCAAAGGGCAAATGAAAGCTGTTTTCTCTTTGTCTTCAGAGCTCATCGGGATCTGGTAGTAGCCGCTTCGTAAATCTAAGACAGAGAACCATCTGCTTCCTGCTAGGCAAGCTAAGGCATCATCTACCCTGGGTACAGTGTATTGATCTGGGATGGTCCTTGTATTCAGTGTGCGATAGTCCACACACATGCGCACAGTCCCATTTTTCTTCCGCACCACCACAATAGGGGATGCATAGGGGCTACGGGATTCAGAAATTATTCCTGCTTCCAATAGTTCATGGATATGTTTTCTCACATCCTCAATGTCTGCAGGTGCCAGTCTTCGGGACCTCTCCCTAAAAGGCCTGCCATCTGCCAAACGAATGGTGTGTTCCACGTTAATGGCACACCCCACATCCCATTCCTCAGTGGAAAACACATTAGGTCTCTCACTTAGCTGTTTTTTCAGTCGGTCTTTCCAACTGGGAGATACAGGAGAATCACCAAAATTAAAAAGATCAGGATCCAATGCCTTACAGGTCTTTCTGGATGCAATTGCAGGGCTCACGACACTCTCTACCCTATACAATCGTGCCAACACCATTCCTTTCCTGATGGCTATGGGATGGTTGGTTTCGTTTCTTACTCTTACCACAATGCCAGCTTCCTCCATCTGTGGTAAGGATAATAAACCTCTTTGAACCATCAGACCACTAGGGAGGTTATCTCCATCAGAAGGCTCCATCATCACTGTAGGAGGAAGGCTGCAACTGTGCTTCTCAAGTTTTCCTCTCAAGTCAATCTCACCATGTGGGGGTATGGACAAAACAGCTTTGGATACTCTTACAACTTTCCCTAGTGAGTCATCGACAGAGCTATCATGGTCATAATACATCCTGGATTTGCCCAGGTTTGGCTCTCGCCCTGGAGGGTGAACCATGCCTGGGGTCTTCTGGCCCAAACAACCACAAAGAGTGGCCAAAGACTGGAACATGTTGCTGTTGGTTCCAATCAATATGGGAATGCCATCAGAATTTTGCATCTCAGGACAAATCAAAGCCAGAGTATCACATTCCTGGAGACATCCAGCCAGTTCTGCAGGAAAACTTAGAGTCACTAGTACATACCCATCGTACGGATAACTAGCATTGCTAAGGCCCCATATTGCCAGTCCCTCTAGAGGATAGATCTTTACTTGAGGCAGGAATTGCCGATGGAACTCTCTAGTAATAATGGTGACCTGAGATCCACTGTCGAGCAGGGCCCTACAAGGAATTCCTTCTACCATCACATTAACTACTGCTTCTGGGCCTATCAATCCCTCTGGGAATGGGCTCCAGGAAGGCTGTTCATAGCACAACTTAGTGGAGCTCTGCCTGTGACGACTCCCAGTATGCTCCCTTTTTCGTTGTGCTTTGTTCCTCGGGTTGTCACACTGGGTGGAAATGTGCCCATCCTCACCACATCGGTAGCAGAATCTCTCGTTCCTTGGGAGGGTCACCAAGGTCTTCTTTACAGGTTCTCTGTTGGTGTCCTCTCTCCCTAGGCAAAAAGGAGGGTACTTCCTTTCCATCAAAGGTGGTGGAAGAATTTCACTAGGTGACCCCTGAGGCATCTTACTTGTCATAAATTCAGTGAGCTGTGCTGTCAAGGTTTTAAGCTGTTGATGGAGGTCCTCAGTGGTGGACAGGCAAGGGTCATCCTTCGGTTTGTTAGGAGCAACAGTCTTGCTCAATGAGATCTTATTCCTCTCTCTAACAGTTCTCTTTTCCTCCTCCTCTCGGACTTCTCGCAGCAATTTATGGAATTCTGGAGGGCTGTCCAATCGGTCCACGAGTTTCAATTTCATAATTAGTAAGTCATTATAAATGGCACTTCGTATGACCTGTTCTAGTCGTACTCGGTGTTCCTTGCTCCTCTCAGTGCCTTTACGGCGGATGCACAATTGAAGGGATGGTTCCAATCTGTGAAGATAGGAAGACAGTTTTTCACCTGGCTGTTGGTAACAGGACCGAAATTGAAAATAGAGGTCTTCCCCTGTCTCTAGGCTCCCAAAGGCATCCTCCATCGCTGAGAGATAGTCATCAACAGTGGCAACAGGCTTGCTGGCTTTTAATGCATAGATTACATTCCCTGCAGGTCCTCGCAGGCTTTCTGCCACACGTTTCCTCTTTTTAGCCTCACTACATTGCCATTCCTGCATCACCTGATTTAGTTGATGCCTCCAAGTGTCATAGTCATCTTCCCCTACAGGCACTGGTTTAATACCTGAAAAGAACTTCAGCTTTCGGTAAGGGCCCGATTCATATGCTGTCTTTATGGACTCCCCTATTGCTTGTCCCATAGCAAAAATTATTTGGTCCGTAGAACTGGGGTGAGGTACAGGACTACTTCCCAAAAGAGTCCTTAATTCACTCATGTTCTTTCCTTCCTGCCTAAGAAAGTCTCTCAATTTGGACTGAAAATTGATAGTTTCAGATGGTGAGGCAGGTGGGGAGGGAAAACGTGATTGTGCTTGTATGGTCACCTTCCATCCATCCTTCTCTCCATCTGGCAGAATTACATGGGGAGTCACCACAGTAGACAGTATAATCTTGCTCTCTACAAGAAGGGATAAAGTAGCTTCCCCTTTTCCTTGCATCTGACTCTGAACCACACAGGTTCCCCATTCTTTAACATTAGCAATCTCCTCTTCAATTTTTCTAACGTCCCATTCAGTGGGTACATTCGTGAGCAGGAAGTGGCATTCAGGGTCAGCCCCCTCCAGCTCACACCAAATCACAAGCCTCTTCTGGTAATCCATACTGGGAATTTACGTAATTTCCCAGGAAGACAGCAGGGGTGTATATAAGGTCTGAGTTTAAAAAACGGGATCCCAGCGGTGCCTCCAATGTTCCAGCTCTGGCCGCAGCCCTCCCTGGCTGTGAATATTGTGTGTGGGGGGGGTGATTGTGTGTATGGCTGGGGGTGTGATTGTTTCTCTCTTTGGGGTTGGGCTAGCATGTCCCTCTGGGTGTGTTGTGCTCCCGCGACAAGCAGGGGCTGGTGCAGAGCGTGGCAGGGCAGGGAGATGACATCTCCCCTAAGGGCGGGGCCTTTTCACAGCAAGGGCAGCACCTCCCCGCAGTAGCACAGACCCCACCTACTCCTCCTGCTTTCTCATGACACCAGCACCACCCTTCCCAGCACCGCCTCATGGCAGCATCTGCTTCCGGACTCGCACCAGAAATGGGAAGTCTGGGCCGGGCCTGGCAGCGGCTGTCAGGAAATGGAAGCAGGAGACACTACCACTCCCATGGTGCTGTGGGGCCCGTCCTGGCTGGTGGGAGATGGAGGCAGTGGACACTACCACTCCCATGGTGCCGTAGGGTTTTCAGGTGGGGTGCCCCCCTCCCAGGGTTGGGCTCCAGGGGAGGTTTGGCAGCTTAAGGGACTGGGGGGGGGGTTGCTTGGAGGAGGTTTGAGGACCAACAGCGAAGGGGAAGTTGGACACTGGCCAGAATACCAGGAGACAAGGCAAGTGAGGTGCTGTTACTGGACCAGCTTTGGAGCCACACAGGGTTTTCTTCATGCAGGGGAAAGGTGCTCAGAGCATCACAGTTCAATAGAAGGTGGAACGCTCCGCCCCGAGCACCAGACATTCCCCTACTTCCTGGAACGGGGGGGGGGGGGGCTGTCCCCATTGTCCTGTAAACAGCCCCACCATGTAACCCAGAGGTGGCTGCATCTTAGCACCAAGACACCAGTGGTCACTGCTCCAGAGGAGATGGTACATACAGGCCACTGCCCTACGTGGCCACCAGATGTCACAGACTGTGCACTGTCTTAGCTGGTCCCACACGTTACTGCCCCAAGAGGTGAGGTACACACAGGCTACTACTCAAACTGGGCACCTGGGGTCACTGCAGCAATGGTTGAGGGGGATACATGCAGGGCACTGCCGCACATGGCCACCAGGGGGCACTGCTGCAATGATAGTGGTGGTGTGGGGGGATGATGAACAGGCCACTGCCTGAAGTGGCCACTACCACAATGGTTTGGGGAGAGGGGGAGGGAGATACCAATAGGGCACTGCCACACCAGGGCACCACGGGGAGGTCACTGCTCCAATTAGTAGAGATACACATCGGGTAGTGCCCCACCTGGGGGCCCTACCCCAGAGAGAGAGGGGGTGGGGGAGAGAAGAGGAAATCAAAGGCCACTGCCTCACTTAGCCACCAGGGTCATTACCTAAATAGGGGGGACATACACAGAGCACTGCCCCACCTGACCAGCAGGGGTCACTGCCCCAATTGGAGGATATACAGAGGATATTGCCCCACGGGGATGCCAGGGATCAGTGCCTGCCATACCTGGCACAGGGATAGAGGGGATAGGGTGACCAGATGTCCCGATTTAATAGGGACAGTCCCGATATTCGGGGCTTTTTCTTATGTAGGTGCCTATTACCCTGCACCCCATCCCGATTCTTCACACTTTCTATCTGGTCACCCTGCAGGGGGGAGGGAGGGGGCTACACACAGGGCACTGCCCCACTTGGCCACCAGTGCACATCCCTAGTGGGGGAGTGACACACACCAGGAGCAGGGCTCACTGACACAAAGGGGTTGGAAGATACCCAGGGCACTGCCTGACATGGCCACCCAGGCACCCCGCCACCTTGGGGGAGAAGAAGAACACACCTCAGGCACTGACTCCTCTGGCTACCAGTGCTCACTGGCCCAATGCAGGGGTTGGGGGGAGTAAATACACACAGGGGGCTGCCCCACCTGGGCAACACGAGCCACCGAGATGAGAGTGGGATACGCAGAGGGCACTGCCCCAATGGCTGATATACATACAGGGCCCTGCCTCACCTACCCACCAGCGCTCATAGCCGCAATGGCAGTGGTGGGGTCACATAGGCAACTGCCCTCAGTGGCCACCAGGGGTCGCTGCAGCAATGCTAGGGGGATACATGCCAGGCATTGCTGCCCCTCGCCACCAGGAGTCACTGCTCCTACAAGAAGGCACCTACAGGACACTCCCGTGCCTGGCCAGCAGGGGTCACTATCACTGGGGAGGGGCTATGGGGAAGCAGAGAAAGAGCAACTAACTGCAGTGGGGAAAATCGTCATCTACCAGGGAGAAAGAACGGACTCCGCTAGGACATCGCACCAACTCCGGCCAGGCTGGATACCAGCAATTCAGGGCGGGAGCAGCTCCAGCTAGAGGCTGGGCGGAGGCAGGTGACCTCGGTCTCTGTGCTGAGCAGGCTGCTTTGGCAGCGAGGAGGGACAGGGAACCCCCGGCCAGGGTCTTGCTGCCCAAGGAGAGGGAGATCTGTGGCAGTTTTGGAGTAGCTGGTTCAACAGCTGTGAGCCGCATGCTTGTCCCTGCCTGAGCTCTCCAGGAGCACATAACACACAGGTGTGCGCTGCATGTAGGCACCAGTGTAACGACAGAGCCAGACTCTGCTGAGTGCTGCCTGCGAGAGACAGGGGCAGAGTCAGACGGGCAGATGCGGGCAGGAGATGACAGGGCCAGCGGCCATGAGCTGAACCCATCACAAATCCAGCCTGTGACGTCACCATCCATCCCTGCAGCTCTCCATCTGTCCCGCTGTCTGTCCAACCCTCAACCCCCCATCCGTCCCCAATGTATGCCACACACCCCCCTTCACCCATCTGCCTCACACACTCATCTATTTCCTCATGCATCCTGCTGTCCCTGTGATTGTCCCTGCAGTGCCCATCACAAGGAGGCATAGTGGACCCTGAGCGAGGCTTTTAGGTGATGCAGTAATGGAGTTAGTGGGTGATAAGGGGGGTTCTGGGCATCTCTAATCCTGTGCCCAAAGCCATGACTGCGAGCCCACTCCTCTCAGTCTCAGACCCCACAGCCCCAAAGACATGACCGGCCTCTCACGCTGTGACCCAGTTACAGCAATGAGGTCTCCCCGAAGATACGGGGTGAGAGGAGCAACCCCCTTATCCTGGCAGGCAGGACACATCCTTCCCAGTACAGCAGAGACCTTGCCTGTGGGCAGATAGACCCAGCTGAGCCCATAGGAGACTGGGGGAGGGGGAGCAGAGGAAGAGGATGCAGGCAACTGAACATGACAGGTGTCCATGAAAGGAGAGAGAGAGTTTGAGTGTAAGTTGGCCAACACAGAGAGAGAAACCTCGGAGGAAGAAAGAAACTCAGAACAGGGAGTCACCCTCATGGATCCAACTTTCTGCTAGGGAGCACACACCACTCCTGGCCAGAGAGATGATCAGCCCCCGCAAATAGCAACATCATCTCCCTTGAAGCCACAGCTAGTCCAGAAACCCACACCCAGGTAACGGGACGTCCCTGCCTGGAGCCAGGGGGGCTGTGACCAGAGCCCTTCCCAAACCAGATACTTCTCTCACTGATAGAGACAGCTACTTTCATCCCAGCTGGGCAGGTCTTGCCTGGCATCAACAGGATTCACCCTGTCACTGCTCTCGCTCACTTTCCATCTCACCTCGGGGCTGGACTCCGTCCCCGCGACTTCTTTTCCCTTGGTATGAAACACAACACAAGAGGAAAAGAAAAAGCAATGGTGGCGAGGCTCCTCTTCTCGCTACTCCCGCACCCCAGGGCTCCGGCTTCAACCCTACTCCCAGTCTGCCATCACAGCTACAATCAGAAATCTGAGCCCTGGGCTCACACCTCATTGTCTCCCCAATCCTTGGCGCTGTCCAGCATGTCTCCCTCCACAGAAGTCACCTGGCCTCGTCTTAGACTCCATCTTCATATTGCTCTTCTCCTTCCCAGAGCTCCTGCTCTGCTCCTCAGACCTGTCTGTGCTCAGCTCTGCAGGCAGAGGGGAAGGGGCATGATGGGAACACACGCCCCATTCCAGACACCACGGAGCATCCACAGGGCTACCAAACCACAACACCTTTGGCCAAAACCACACCCCACTCCGAGGGCGCAAAAAGCATTTGTGAGCTCAGCACACACAAGACAGATTAACACCCACACCCAGCCCAGCCAAAGTGGGAGCTTCCCCACCTTCCTGGCCACAGGTCCATGGGGTTCATTGATGGAGAAGTTTGGTGGGCTGTGGGGGTCCCTGTGTTATACCATAATAAAAACCAGCAGGATCTTATTAAGAGGGATAAGGCAAAGATGCCACATTTATTGTAAATATAATAGTAAAGCAAAAGATAAAAGCAAACAACATTGTTTTACTACTTATTTCTATCACTACTTATTTCTTACACACACACACACACATACATTCATTCACACAATTATTCATTCAGGTTCTGTATAGGTATTATAGTTACCAGACTAGACGTTGCTCATGCCAAGTTACTGGCCAGGCATCTTGGTCATGAGGATGGAGCCGAGTCTGTGTCAGATGCACCTGATGCTCCTGGAGGCTGGCAGCAGAACCATAGACTCAAAGTCCTTAGTCTTCAGAGTTCAGTTTTATAGGAATTTATTCTTATGTCAGCAACCATGAGAGTTGCTTCATTCTGCTGTTGCTAAATCAATCAGCAGGTGGCTGGCTCCATGTTGTCAGATGTTTGTTTTTCCTTCCTTTGAGGTGGTGGGGTGGATTCCAGTTTGCCCTCCGGGGGTTATCTGGTTGATCCCACTTGACACCTTCTTTGGCAGACACTGAATTCTTCAGGCTGGTAACTCCCTAACCATTCATTCATTATTTAAACTAGGCATTCATCCACATACATTCTCTATTTTAATCACATCTATTTTACTGTCTCTTTACCTTTTGGGGTGTTACCAATATGTAAGACTCCCTGTCTTTTAACAATCAAAAATAAAGTGAGATGAAAATTTACAGAGGGTAGGGGGTCTCTATCTATATACTATAACAGCTACTGTTTTGGCTTACTTAGAGTTAATTAATGTTTAAGAAATTTTATACAAATTATTTCTTTGAGCAGGCTTCACACAGACACAGCTGGTGGCTTGCAGGTTAGAGGCTAAATCTTGGGAATCACATTTACTTCTAATATAAACCTTCATTTATAAAGTATCAGTTAACAATAAATCATTTTTAACAATAAATTATTTTTATTATTTTTCATATAAAACATGTCTAATATTAAACCTTCTTTAATATCCCTACACCTGAAGGACTAGCTCAGCGTGTGACTGAGTGACTGGGATGTATGTGGGGGCCTGACTGTGGGTTGGGGTGTCCAGGGGGACCCAAGGGAAGGGACTAGGGGGATTAGGGACAGAGGAGGGTGGGGTTACCAAGGTGCATTGTGGGAATGTGGGATTTAGAGAGCCCAGAGTGGATGGGTGGGGGCAGGTTGGAGGACCCCACAGTGGCTGAAAAGGGGAACCCGGCAGGTTGGGGGGCAGCAGAGATTGGAGCTGAGGAACCCCCCCCCCCCCCCGGGGATGGACTGGGGCAGTGGGGGGATGGGAAAGTGGGGCCCAGCCATGGAGAAATGGGCTGGAGGCAATTAGAAGCATGGCGCTGAGGGTGGGGGTGAGGCGAGAGGAGGAGGGCGGGGTCGGGGCGCTGAGGGACAGGGTGGGGGAGGGGATGCTGGGGGCGGAGGGATCCCCACAGGTGGGGGTGGGGCTGGTGGGAGGGTCACAGCAGACACAGGGGGGGCAGGCTGGAGGGATTGAAGGGGCTGTCGGGGCCCTACAGAGGGGGAGGAGGGGGCGGGGTTGGGGGGGTGAAGCCCTTTCACTCCGTGCTGCCCCCGCCCGGATCCCACGGGCCGGGGCTGCTCCCGGGGCAGGGGCTGGGCCTGGCACCTGGAACTGGGGGTCTGAGCCCCCGGCCCCCTCCCGCACGTGGAGCCGCCAATCACCGTCCCCCCTGCCCCCGAGCTCGCGCCCCCGCCTCCGGCACCGCCCCTGGCCGTGAGCGGGATTCGAATCCCAACGGCCGCAGCCCACGCCCGGGGTGGGGGGGGCAGCGAAGCCTCGGGGCGAGGGAACCGGGGCCTCCCCCCACGCGCCGAGTCTCTGTCCCGCGCTCTCTCTGCCAATCAGGGAGTGGGGAGGGGCGCGGCGAAGTGACGAGTTACGGCCCCGCCTCCAATAGAGGCCGCGTGTGAGAGAGAGAGAGAGAGAGAGAGAGAGAGAGAGAACTACGCTTCCCAGAGTGCACCGGGAGGGGGCGCGTTGTCTGAGCAACTTTTCGTCACTTCCGCTGTGAGACGAGCCAGGAACTACAACTCCCAGCCTGCCCCGGGGCACCTCCGTCCTCTCCAGCCCAGGTAAGGGCGGGTCCCTGGGTCAACCTGACACCTCCCCCTGCAATGCATCCCCGCCCCGCCCCCCAGAGAGCCCCGCCCCCGTGCAGGGTATGACGCTGCTCCGCGCAGGACCGCCCCCCAAGGTCCTGCCCGGACCCACCCTCACTCTGCCCTTTCCCCAAAGCCCTGCCCCCTTCCCCCGAGGTCCTGCCCTCACGCTGCCCCTAACCCCGAGGTCCCCCCTCACATCGCCTGTTCCCCCTAATCCCTGCCCCTTTCCCTGAAGTCCTGCGCCGCCCCATCCCACCCCTTTCCGCAAGGCACCACCCTCGCATTGCCCCGTTTTCCCCAGCACCCCACCTCACTCTGCCCCTTCCCCCGACTCCCCACTCCCACATTGCCCCCCCAATACACCCCTCCCCTGCACCCTTTCCCCAAGGACCCACCCCCACATGGCCCCTTCCCCCGAGTTCCCGCCCTTGAGCTTCTCTTTCTCCCTAAGACCCTGGCCCCGCACCACCCCTTCCCCCCGCCCCGAGACCCTGCGCCTGCACCACCCCTTCCCCCTGGGACTCCGCCCTCACACTGCCCTGAGACCCCACCCCTGCACCACCTGTTCCCTCTAATCCCTGCCCCTGCATCGCCCCTTCCCCCGAGAGCCCACCCACATGCTTCCCCTTTCCCCCGAGAGCCCACCCTCACACCGCCTCTTTCCCCAATGCCACACTGCCCATTTCCCCCTGGGTCCCTGCCCCCACACTGCCCCTTATGACCCCACCCCTGCACCACCCATTCACCCGAGACCCCGCCTTCGTATTGCCCCAAGACCCCACCCTCCCACTGCTCCTTCTCCTGAGACCCCGCCCCCGCACCACCCAGTAGCAGGCCAGACCCCGGCAGGGGATGGGGAGAAACATGCTGTGCTCTGCCACAGACTTCCCGAGTGTCCTTGGGCACATCACTCAGCCTCTCTGGGCCTCAGTTCTCCCATCCAGGAAATGGGGCTGGTGGCGCTTCCCGCCCTCACACGAGCTGGGACGAGAACTACCCTGTGAATTAGGAAGATGCTCCAAGTCCCTCTGCTCTCACCTCTAGACCCCCCTCTGCTCCCAGAGCCAGGGATAGAACCCAGAGGTCCTACCACCCAGCCCCCTCCCTGCTCTGACCACTAGACCCCACTCCCCTTTTAGGCTCACTGCCTTTTCTATCCACCCAGCCCACCTGTCCATCCCTTTGCTGCAGGTTTCTGGGGTGTCACCCCTGCTCTGCGCTCCCCCAGTGCAACCCAAGGCCTTTCCTCCCCCCCAGCCACACATCCTCTCCCCCTCATGCTGGATCGTCTGCTTGGCCCCCCACCATCTCTTGGGGTGTGCTGTGCCTGGGGATTGTGCAATGACCCAGCACCAGGCAACGCAGAACGTAAACCACAGGCCCTGCCTCACCCCACCGAAGCTGCCCCCCAGGTGCATTTGAGCCCAGCACCTTGCATCTGTACTCCCCTGCCCCACAAGGGGTGAGCTGCAGTCCCACCATGCTCTGCAGCAGAGAGAAGAGTCAAGCCAACCAGCCCATTTAGGATGGGGGAATCAACACCCGTTTTTCTGCACAGCCACTGACCATCAGCACGATTCCTCCTCCTTCTCCCTCCTGTGCCTCAGTGCAACTAAATCTCTGTACCTAGACAGCCGGTCCGTCCGCTGCACCCCAGTCCCCTGTACCTAAGCCTCCCTGCCAAAACCCTGCACCTGGCTCCAGAGAATTAAGTCTCACGTGTCACTGGGAACTCAACTTCTGTGCCCAGAGAGTCTCGGCCCCCCTCAGTAGAGGACCTGAGTCTGAGAAACACAGTGTCCATCTTCTCTAAAGAAGTACTTGGAGAGCTTTTTCCAGTGTGACTATGTGGCCTAACAGATAAGGCGTCTGACTTCAGCTTCGGCGATTCAGGGTTTGAGTCCCTTTGTTGTTATGCTTGTGTGGTTTTACCTTTGGGCTGAAAGTCCTGTTTCCTTCAGGGCTGAAACTTCTTCTTGGCCGCTCCGCTCTGCCAGCTCAGGCTGGGGGATGGGGGTGCTATGTAGGGCACCAAAATGTCTAGGGACAACCCTGAATAGATCATTTTTCCACAGGGACCGATGGCTGTTAGAATAGAGATATTCAGGCTGCCTGTACAGGCCTAGACTTTAAGGACTTAGGTGTATTTTTATCACTTAGCTAGTGACAGGGGTATAACACAAAGACCCAAAATCCCAGTCTGCCTGTGTCTGGGCCTTCTCTCCCTCAGAGAGTCTGAGCCCTTGTTCATAGGCGAAGGCCTTTGGCTAAGCAGCAGGGGCAGCCATAAGCTGGGAAGCGAACGGTCCCATCCTCACCTCCCAAACCCATCACGCTGAACTAAGGTGGGGTTGGGCTGTTGGGAAGACGATCCTGTCCCGATAGTGCCCATCACCAGATAACGAAACAGATCTTAAGGGAGCATCCAGTCTGGCAAGAAATCCCTTCTCAATGGTTGTGGTTGTGAAACCCTCATTTCTGTAGGGTTTATCTTTCTGGCTCCCACTTTTCTACTGTCAATCTGTCTGGTTCTCTAATTGTTTCTGGCTGCTGCCGAGTTAATTTTGCTGGGTGTAAGTTAATTAGGGGAGTGGGATATAATTGGTTAGAGAATTCTGTTACAATAGTATCAGAGGGGTAGCCGTGTTAGTCTGGTTCTGTAGAAGCAGCAAAGAATCCTGTGGCACCTTATAGACTAACAGATGTTTTGCAGCATGAGCTTTCGTGGGAGAATTCCCACTTCTTCGGATGCAAGTCCGAAGAAGTGGGTATTCACCCACGAAAGCTCATGCTGCAAAATGTCTGTTAGTCTATAAGGTGCCACAGGATTCTTTGCTGCTTCTGTTACAATAGGTTAGAATTGGTTAGTTACAATGATTGGTTAAGGTCTAGCTGAGAATATTACTGTGTAAACTGGGGTCAGACAGGAAGTGGGCGGGGAAATTGGAATCATGCTAACGGGGGGGGATGGGAATAGGGAACGGGGAACAGGGACACAGGCAAAGCTCTGCAGTGTCAGAGCTGGGAAGGGGGATGTGGGGTAAACACTCTGCAGTGTCAGAGCTCAGAGACTCAGAGACTTTAAGGTCGGAAGGGACCATTATGATCGTCTAGTCCGACCTCCTGCACAACGCAGGCCACAGACTTTCACCCACCCACTCCTGTAACAAACCCCTGGCCTATGTCTGAGCTGTAGAAGTCCTCAACTCGTTGTTTAAAGACTTCAAGCTGCAGAGAATCCTCCAGCAAGTGACCCATGCCCCACGCTGCAGAGGAAGGTGATAACCCCCAGGGTCTCTGCCAATCTGCCCTGGAGGAAAATTCCTTCCTGACCCCAAATATGGGGATCAGCTAAATCCTGAGCATGTGGGCAGGACTCACCAGCCAGCACCCAGGAAAGAATTGTCTGTAGGGATGTGGGGTAAACGCTCTGCGGTGTCAGAGCTGGGAAGGGAACAATGTGGGACAGACTCTGTGGGTGTATAGAGATAAGCCCCACTGGTGTGAAGGGCTTTGAAATCTGCTTGCTGGGAAACTAACCCCAGTAAACATCCCTTTGTCTGAGCTTCTGACTTCTGGTCTTTTGCTGCTTGCTGTCTGCGTGACAAGAGCCAGGGAAGTGGGCGGGGGAAGGGAAAGCCCTCTAACAATGTCTCCTTGCTCCTCTCCCTCCAGGCTCAGGGGTCAAGGATGGGCAGGACTCCAGGCTCTGCTTGAGGGATCCTGGCACACAGGCTGGTGAGGGAGAAAGGATTGTAGATTCTGACCTGCGCTCTGGAGAGGAGGTAATAAGTGAAGGGGGCATTTTTTACTCTTCCCCTGCCTCAGTGTCCCCTGGGCTGGAATTCTACATTCCACAGGGCCAAATGAGGGAGTGAAGCCACTTGGCTAATGAAAACCAGTGCTCCAGGTGTGGCTTGAACTCACAACCTCAGCATAGCTCCTCTCAGCACTGCCCTATAAGTACTGTGCGCTAACCAATTGTGCCACTGGAGCACCTGTTAATTGCTATTCTCCCAGTTCCCTAGGTTGATAAAGCCAAGGAGTGACCCCAAAACATTCTCAGTGCAGCTGAGAGCAGGTAGTGACAAGTGTTGTACTTGGTGGGGTGGATTCTTCTTAAGGGTTCCAGGCACCGTTTGACTCTTGTGTAATAACAGAGCTGGTTAAGACTCATTGGAGAGTCTTGCTGCAGACCAACAGATCTGAAATCACTGATAACCAGCTCTAAGCATTAGTCCTGCTTTGGGACAGTGTCTCTCGTGCAAGAAACTGCCCAGTCTGCGCTAGCAGTGAGGCTCCCTCACTAACAGCTGAAATCAGGGAGAGCTGTGTGAAGTGCAGGGCCCCAGGGGTGCCTGAACAGGGGGGAACAACACCCCAGGACTTTTAAACATGGGAGGGCTCTGCCTTGCCACTTTGTAATGACCGAAAGGGCGAGTGGAGGGGAGGGGAGTGGAGTGGGGTGGGGTGATCATGGGTGTCAAGGTTCTTTCCCCACTCTGAACTTTAGGGTACAGATGTGGTGACCTGCATGGACAACTCTAAGCTTAATTACCGGCTTAGATCTGGTATCGCTGCCACCATCCAGATCCCTCCATCTGGAACTCCCCCTTTCCCCCAAAAACCTTCCCCTCCCAGGGCAGCCTGGAGACATAGGCGGCAGGTTTGTATAATTTTTGGTGGGGCCCAAAATGGTGGTGCCCCCCCGCTCCCGCCCTGTAAGCCAATATAAAATGAAGCTACAACGCGTCAGCGCCACAAGATTACAAGGGTCAATTAAAAGTGGAAAGTCAGAAGCAGCACTTGCCTACTTCAATATACAGTATTATATTTTGTTGCACCTGTTGTGACAAAGTGGGAATGTTCTTAATATTTTCTCTGAATACTGTGTGTGTGCCTCAGTTTCCCCTGCAAGATGCCAACTGAAGGTGTTGGGGACAAAGAGATCAGGTGGCCTCCTTGTCCGGAAGAGACACAGAGGCCAAAGGAGGGAGTGTCAGTTTGGAGCTGGCTGGGGAAATGGGGAGAGACCCAGAACTTGGTTCTGGGCTCCCCGCCCCGCAAGATGGACCTGACAGAGGGGTTATGTTTTCTGTACCAACAAGCTCTGTTTAAACTGTGTTCCCGTCATCTACTAAACCTTCTGTTTTACAGTCTGGCTGAGAGTCACATCTGAGTGCGGAGTTGGGGTGCAGGGACCTCTGGCTGCCCCAGGACCCCGCCTGGGCGGACTCACTGCGGAAAGTGCATGGTGTGGAAGGGCATGCTGAATGCTCTGAGGTCAGACCCAGGAAGGTGTAAGCTTCTTGCCCTGGAGACAGTCTGCTCAGAGGGGAGGCTCCCCCAGAGTCCTGACTGGCTTTGAAGGAGTGGTTCCAGAGCATCCCAGCATCCCCTTCCACCTCATGCACTTCCCAGAAGTCCGCACAGGCACTAACACTCCCTCCTCTGGCCTTTGTCAAGAAGGCTAACAGCATTTTGGGCTGTATAAGTAGGGGCATTGCCAGCAGATCGAGGGACATGATCATTCTCCTCTATTCAACATTGGTGAGTACTACATGCAGTTTTGGGCCCCACATTGCAAGAAGGATGTGGAAAAGGGAGGGAGAAAACTCGAAAACTCAAAAGAGGTTCCTCCTGGCACTCATATACGTGAACCCGAATACTCTCTCAGTCCTCAAAGAGAGACCTGGAGAAGGAGACTTGCTGAAGCAAAGCCACAGGGGTCTCTGAGGTTTCCCTGGCCCCTCGCCCCGTCCTGCCTGGCTGATGTCAGCATCTCTCTGTGAGGTCATCACCTCCCCACCACCTTTGACCAATAGTCTGAGGTCCTGCAAAAAGCCTTTGTGATGTCACTGCCACATCCCCTCCCTTGCTGTGCTAATGTCCTGCCCCTGGCCAGGCACTTTGGAGGTTTGAGCTACTCCCTGTGGTTCACCCCACTCAAGGAGCGTTCATTCTAGGAAGCAAGCCGGCTAGACAGGAAAACATCGGACACAGTTCCCAATGCAACACTCAGTTTTTCAGAAATTAGTTGACTTTATGGCCAGAAGAGACCATTAGAGCATCTAATCTGACCCCCTTCATATCACAGGCCTCCTGTATGACACAAGAGCTACTTTTGGGGCAAACACATTCCAGAAAGGCATCTAGTCTCCATTAGATGACATTAGGAGATGGCAAATCCACCACTTTCCTTGGTAGCTTGTTCTTGTGGTGAATCATCCTCGCTGTTGAATATTTGTGTCTTATTTCTAATATGAATTTGTCTCTTTTCACCTTCCAGCCACTGGGTCTTGTTATGCCTTTCTCTGCTCAATTAAAAAGCCCTTTAATATCCAATCTTTTGTCTCCATTAAGGCCCTTCAACACTTCAGTGAAGTCACCTTTCAATCTTCTTTTGATAAGCTAAAGAGGTTGAGCTTGTTCAATAGCTCCCTAGAAGGCATTTTTCTCCAGCCCTCAGAACACTTCGTGGCTCTTTGGTCATCAGACTCCTGAACTGCAGCTGGATGTGGCTCTTGTTCTTCTGCACAGCACAGCTCCTGGAGAAGAGGGATCCGCAAATGTACATTCATATGATACCTTTGTTTAACTGATGAAAACATAAACTAGACACTTACAGGATTGGAACTGATTTCAGCTGATGGACAGCTTTGCTAGATTTTTATGCATTTGGACAGCGAAATGTTGAGTGTTTACATTGATATCAAGCACTGCTGTATAGAGGAGCCCCTGAACATAATGGAGAATGGAAATGAAAATGTTTTCCTTTTTTAAAAAAAAAGAAAGAGGGTTATAAGAGAACACGCAGGTTTGAACTGAGGACTACTTAAACTGCAGTCAAGCACTTTAACACTGAGTAATATCCCCATGATAACAGAACTATGGAATCATGATGTCCAGGACTTTGAAGGACAAACCCTGATTCATCGAGCTCGTTTGCCATTCCCAGACCACAGGTGGTTTAAAAATGGGGTTTGATTAAACTTCTTAAATGTGGCAAACACCACAGCTTGAGCTTCTCCCACTGACATCGCACACCCACCGATATGAAGAATCAGAAATTCAGCCACTTGTGGCCTTGGTAGGCAATAAAAACGACTTTAGCCACACGTTTTGCCCAAGAAGCTTTTGGGAAACAGTACAAACAGACTGTAGGACTGACCCACTGATATAGCTTCTCCCACTGACATAGCTGCCACCTCTTGGGAAGTGGATTAACTACACCCCCAGGAAAACTCTCTCGCATCAGCATAGAGCAGTGGTTATCAAACTGAGAGTCAGGACCCCAAAGTGGGTCATAACCCTGTTTTAATGGGGTCGCCAGGGCTGGCATTAGACTTGTTGGTTCCTGGGGCTGAAACCAAAAGTCTGAGCCCCACCACCCAGGGCTGAATCCCTCAAGCTCTGGTTTTACCCTCCCCTAACTGGGGCAGGGCTCAGGCTTTGTCTCCTCTGCCTCTGCTCAGTGTAGAGGCGCTTGGTGCATCTTTCTAGGGTCATGTAGTAAGTTGTTTTTTTTGGCAGAAGGGGGGTTGCAGTGAAAGGAAGTTTGAGAAACCCTGGCATAGAGCCTCTGAATATGTCTAGACTTGGCTCCCTGTGGGGGATCAGAGACGGAAAGTACAGCCATGGAGACACCCCACACGCCTAGCAGGCAAGAATCAAACCTCCACAGAGAGATGCCTGTTGTTTTCTAACCCATCTCCCTAAGTCCTCAGCCACCACCACTTAACAAAGGGGCTTTTCTACACTATGGTTCTGGTCTCACTGAAGGGCCATTTCCAATTGTTTGCTCAGTCCAGCATTAGGGAAAATGGTGCCCTGGGCAAAGCTTGTACTTTGGCACTTCCCCATTGCCCCTGGACGATCCCCACTCCCACTTTACCGCTAGCTCCTGCACTCCCAACCCTTGCACCTCCTTCACCCCTAACTCCTGCCCCCTCCTGTGCCCCCTTTGCCCTTAACTCCCTGGGCCACCAGCCATTGCCCCTCTCCTGCAGCCCCTTCACATGGCTCCAGTGCTGGGGGCCCCGCACTTGTTCTCCCTTTCCCTGGGCTTTGGCATCACTAGCCCCTGATTAGCGAGTAGGGTTCAGTGGTTCCCAAAAAGTGGGGCATGACTCCTAGGGGGACACAGAGGAACATTCATGGAGTCAATGAAATCAATTGAGCTTCTTCAGTCTCTCGCTGTAGACATTTTCCTTGTTTTTAAAAGGCAAAAATCCTGATCTTTCCAACGGGAGCTGCTGCTTCAATGTTCAGTTTGGGGGAGGGATCTGGCTGCACTCAGAGATCTGCCCGCGGGTTACAATCTGCGATCCGAAGGGTCGAACGCAAACAGCGTTTAGATGGGACCGTTAGTGCCGCCCCCGTGTGGCCAAAGGTTAGAACTGACCAGCAGAGTTTACAGCTGGAGCCTGGGACGCTCCTGCACAAACTGGGCACGAAGCCTCTCGCGTGGGATCCTCGCTGTGCAGTAGGAGGCGGAGGGAAGCTGATTGTCAGGGCTCAGGGCAGCTCCCTGCCAGGCTGAGCCGGTGTCTGTGCTAAGCTCGGCATCAATCAGGTGATTCTGGGCAGTTCGGGGTCCCCGGGCTCCCACAGGAGGGTGAAGCAGGTCACCCCTGGAGCAGGTTAAAGCTGCAGGGTGACAGTGGGGTCGCTGCCCCTGTGAACAGCTGCTGTAGCACCGCCTGGGCAGGACAGGAAGAGCCAGTTATACCCCCACCCCAGCCTGTATCGGGGATGGGAGCACTCAGACCCTGGGGACCCACCCACCAGAGATCTACTGGGGGGAGAGTGGCAACCACACACCCAGGATCTTGTAGGGGGGGACAAGGGCATCCACACTCCGGGATCCTCTGTAGACGGACGGACACCCACACATCCAGGATTCTGTATGGGGGGCAGAGGTACCCGGACACCGGGGCGGGGGAAGGGGGCACCGAAACATCCGGGATCTTACCTGGCAGGATAGCAGCGCCTGCAGCTCGACATGAGACGGGGGCTGGGGGAGAAAAAGCATTTCCCAGTTCCAGGCTGTCCCCGTCTGGCCAAGGCACAGAGCTCACAAGCAGAGTTTAAAGCTCCAGCTGCCAAGTGGCAAAGCAAGCCGGGCTCTGTGGCTGGTGCCTGTGATCCCAGTGTCTGGGGAGGCTGAGACCGGTGGATCGCTTGAGCTCAGGAGTTCTGGGCTCCAGGGGGCTGTGCCGATCAGGTGTCCGCACTAAGTTCAGCATCAATATGGTGATCCTGGGGAAGCTTGGGGTCTGCAGGGTGCCTAAGGAGGGGTGAACCGGCCCAGGTTGGAAACAGAGCAGGTCAAAACTCCTGTGCTTATCAGTAGTGGTGTTGCACCTGTGAATAGCCCCTGCAGTGTAGCCTGGGCAAGACAGTGAAACACGGTCTCTTTTTATACAGACACCCCCCGCAGAGCCTGGATGGGGCGATGGGAGCACCCACACGCTGGGGATTTTGACTTGGGGGGAGGGACGCCCCCCTGCAACACGGATCTTGAAAAGAGGAACAGCAACACCCACACACCACAGAGCCTGGATGGGGGCAGGGGAACCACACAGGGGAGCTAGTTCATGGGGTGAGGGACACACCCATATGCTCCATTGCACCATTCTTAATGAGAAGAATGGGGGCATCCGCACAACAAGGATCCTTAGCGGGCAGGGGGACACCCACACACTCCACTATTAACCAGGAGGGACAGGGGCACCAGACACCCCCAGTAGCGTGGAGAACACCCACAGCCACCGGATTCCTCATGGGGTAAGACAGAGGGGATTGTAATGGGGCCCAGCGCACCCATTCACCAGGGATTGTTAAGGGTTGAAGGGACAGGGACACCCACACACACTGAGATCACGTCCTTGAAGGAACGCAAACCCTCCACAGAAGGACCTGGTCTGTTCCATGATGGCAGCCCAGCCTGGGTGAGTCAAAGTTTCTTTTTATACAGCCACGCACCAGAGATCCTGACTAGGGGGAGAGAGACACCCACCCACCAGAGAGCCTTAATGGTCTAGAGTGCACCCACACACCAGGGATTCTTACGGGTGGGAGGAATGGAGACAGCCAGACACACTGAGATCACTTCCTCCAAGGAGCCTGGGCCAGACAGGGAGACACAGTCCCCCTTTACAGATCTGCCAGACAACCTTCCTCCCACCCCCTCCACACAATGTTCTTATCTGGAGGTGAAGCCAGGGAAACCACATGGAGGCTTCTTATCTGGGGAACTGGGGGTACCCACTTACCACCAGAGATTCTTAAGGGCAGGAGGGACAGGGACTCCCACCTCTGCAGCATGGGGGTGGGTCACCTGCTGGGATCATCTGGGCATATTTCACCTCGTCAGCTCCCTGCCATTGCCTTGGGGGCCCCTTGTTCGCTGCCTCTGGTACCCAGTTTAGCCTCCTTCCTGAGAGCTGAAACGCTTTGATCTATCTAAGGTCTGTGGGATCAATACGTGTCATGGTGTAATTCTGTGTTATTCGGGGGTCAGACTAGCTGAGCTAATGGCCCCTTCTGCCCTTAAACGCCATGAAAACATTTCCCTGGTTTCTCCTTGCGCCTGACAGACACCACGGTGAGGGGCCCAATAGAAGATCCTGGTCACGGCGCTCTGGCTCTTACTTTACTTGGGGACATCAGCGCTTTCCTAGCAAAGCTGCTGCTAAAGCGCTGGATTTGGGGAACTGTTCGGCTCCGGTTCAGAGATCTGCCTGCGGGGTGTGAACCTGCCACGAGGAGCGGGAAATGCAACCAGCAACGGGAGGCGTTGGCTGAGCTCCAGGCTGCCCCCGTGTGGCCAAAGCTTAGAACTGAGCAGCGGAGTTTAAAGCTGGCGCTGGGAAGGACCTAAACACACAGGGCACGAAGGCTCCTGCGTGTAACGCTTGTTGGGTGGGCAGCTGGGCGTAGCTGATTGCCAGGGTTCAGGGCTGCAAACCGGGGTGCTGAGCAGGTGTCTGTGCTCAGGTTGGCCTCGCTATGATGGTGTCTGGAAACTTTGGGGTCACCAGTCTCCCTAAAGAGAGAGGAGCCAGGTCAGCCCACGAAAGGAGGCCGGCAAAACTCTGGTACCAATTGGCCGTGGGACTGCCCCTGTGAAGAGCCACTGCAGCCCCGCCAGGGAGAGCCGGTCTCTCTTTATGCAGCCCCCCCGCCACCATTCCTCAGGATGAGGGTTGTGCTCAAAGATCTGTGCCCCGTGTTTTCACCTCCATGTGAAGCGCACAGTGCAAATAACCCTCAGCGCATCAGCTCAGTTCCAGGCTCCACTTCCACCGGCTCATGCAAGATGGTGCAGAGGAGCCCCTGGGTGGCTGTGGGCCTGGGGAGGATGGCTTTTGATTTTTCGGCTTGACTGCTACAGGCAGCAAGGCCAAAAGTCAGATGGCCGACTCTCCCGTCCACCACGCTCATCAGGAGCCCTTAGTCGACAGGCTCGGAGAATGCAGGCAGCGTCCCCCACTACCTCTCGCATGCAAAGCGAGCGCTCTGCCGCTTGAGCTAATTCCCTGCAGCTGGCCTGACTCTCAGGCACCGGGCAAAAAAAGGCAAGGGCTCTGTGGCCTTAAGCAGAACACAGCCTGAAATGGGGGCGGGGCGCTACCCAGAGCTGGGGAAGGGGGTCCGAGTCCCAGCCACGCTCCTCGGCACAAACACCAACGCTCCCTCCCTGGAGTGTGTCTGGGCTGAGAGTTAGCCCCTGAAACAAGCACCAAACTTCAGAAGACAACGCAGGGATAGATCACTTGACGATTGCCTGCTCTGGCCATTGCCTCTGAAGCGCCTGGCATCGGTTACTGTCAGAAGACGGGATAGTGGCCTAGATGGACCATCGGTCTCACCCAGGAGGGCCGTTCCTATCTTCACCACTTTCCTCTAACCCAAGAAAAGCCCGGAGCAGGCCCAGCTCAGCAACTCTAGCAGACTCCCTGGCCCCTGGCCCAGCATACAGCAAAGCGACCCTGCCTCCACCAGGATAGACAGCCACCGACTCCCTCTTCCAGACCAACGCAGCCCTTCCCCGCTTTGGCTGTCTCCAAGCTGTCTGCGTGCTCTGCTCTGCTCCACGGCTGCCATGCTGCCTGAGATCAGGAGGCTGTGAGGTCTCACGGTCTCAGCTGAGCGGGTATCGCGTGCCACCCCGCTCATCTCCTCATTCCCTTCATGGACCCCTGGGATGTGAGTAATTCTGTATTTGAGTGGCTCTCCCTCCCGGCCAATGAGCTTGGCGTAGACTAGCAGGGAGGGAGGAGGAAAGGGATTGTGCTCCAGTGAGAGCTCAGAAAAAAAGGTGCAGGTCACCCACTAGAGCGCAGCCCAGCAGAGCAAAGCAGAGCAGAGCAGGCTGGAGAATGTGTGTCTGGGTCTGACTACTTCTCCCCTGCTCTTCCATTTGAGCTAACTTCCCCCAGCTGTCTCCAGCCTCCCAGTCAGCGCAAGGGGGAGAAGGGACGGGGAGGAAGAGCTTTGTGCTCCGCAAGGGCTGGCTTTCTGGGAGGCCAAGCGGGGAGAGGGATGGAGGCCACTGGAGGAGCTGAGCCGGCTGACTGTCCATGGCTTCTAAAAGAAGGGCAAGAGAAGGTCCTGGGGCTGTCTTGCCGCTGGAGAATGCGGGCATTGATCTTGCTGCCTCTTGCATGCAAAGCGAGCGCTCTACCACTTGAGCGAATTCCCCTACCTTGGTAAGAGGCGTCTCGATCCATCCATTCGATAATGGAGGCCACATCATTCCCCGCGCCAGCCAGTGACTCCTTGCAAAAGGGTCAGGCAAGGGAGGGCTTGCTGTTGGCCGGCTAGCTCAGTTGGTTAGAGCGTGGTGCTAATAATGCCAAGGTCATGGGTTCAAGCCCCATGTTGGCCACTCTGGGAGGGAGAGGGTGGCTTCTGCTCTTTTGGCTGACTGCTAGGGGTGGCAGAGGCCAAAACCAGGTGGGCCTGGAGCGGGCAAGAGCCCTGCTGGGCGCAGGCGCCGTGCGGGACCAAGCTCCTGACACCTCCTTGGGCTCCCCTCCCTGGGCTCCTCGCTCCACCTGCTGCCTGAAAGGAACTTGGAGACGGGTGAGCCCGGCCGGCTGCCTTCCAGGCTCATAGGAGGCCAGGCTTGAGCTGCCCGCTCAATGGGAGGGACATTACACAGAAAAGGGGAATGGAAAGCTGCCAAAATTGAGATGCTGTGGAAAGCTACAGCCCCATCGCTACTCCTACTCTGCACACTTCTTGCAACAGCTGATGAACGGCCAGGTGCTTTTCGCATCCAAGCCCACACCAGGGGAAGACCTTGAGAAGTTTCCCGTGGCTTGCCTGGTTCAGCTGGTCAGAGTGCGGCACTCGTGGAGGCCAGATGGTGCAGAGGAGCCCCTGGGTGGCTGTGGGCCTGGGGAGGATGGCTTTTGATTTTTCGGCCTGACCGCTACGGGCAGCAAGGCCAAAAGTCAGATGGCCGAATTTCCCGTCCACCACGCTCATCAGGAGCCCTTAGTCGACAGGCTGGGAGAATGCGGGCATCGCCCCGTCATATGTTTATTCCCCACTTCGAACTTTAGCATCCACAAGATGGGGACCTGCATGGGCCCCTCTCAACTTAAATCCTAGTTTAGATCTGGTAAAGCTGCCACCCTCTAGAAGTTCCAGTGTCTAGCACACGCCCTGTTCCCCCACCCTTCCCTGGGGAACACAGATCCAAACTCCTTGACTCGTAACCCTAAGGGAAATAAACCATTCCCCCACCTTCTTCCCCCTCTCCTAGTTGTTGGGAAAGATACCTTGATTCAAACTCCTTGAATCAAACAAAGAGGGATTCACTTTTCCCCCTCCACTTCCTCTGAAAATCCAAACAAGGGAAGAAATCAATCAGGTTCTAAACAGAAAAGGATTTTATTAAAAGAAAGAAAGAAAGTACACTATCTCTGTAACACCAGGATGGAAAAACCACGAGGCGTGCTTCAGGATAGCCCCTCCCCACCAAAAAGCAATGCCATGACCCGGATTCGAACCGAGGTTGCTGCGGCCACGGCGCAGAGTACTAACCACTATACGATCACGGCCAGGCGCTGGGGGTACAGGAAGCAGCACACTGGAAAATGCTCAGCTCTGTGCTCTCGGGGCGGCCACCTACCTCGCCGGCGGCCACAGGTCTTTCTCAAGTCTCCCCATTACAGTCCCAGGTCAAATGCTGAGCAAAGGAAAAAAGACAGGAAGCCAATCCCATGCCTGTCCCTTTTTCTGTCTTCCTCCACCCCTGGACCAAGTCCCTCCCCGTTTGTCTGGGCCATTGTCCTCATGCCCCTGGCCAGCCTATTTCCCTTTGCCGCTCTGAAACGTGCCCCCACGTACAGGCCCCGAAGCTGGGCCCGGAAGGCCAGGGAGAGGCTTTGGCTAGGGCCAGCGTGTCATTGCGAGGTAATTGTCTCTCTGGAGGTGAAAGTCATCAGTGCGGGGTGTGAAGGGAAGTGGCCGTAGAAGGAGAATGGAAGGCATGGGGTGGGCAAGCCAGGGATTTTTTTGTTCCCCCCTTGAACAGAGGTCACCCTCCCCGCCAGCGAATCAAACCCCGGTCTCCCGCGTGACAGGCGGGGATACTCACCACTATACTAACGAGGAAAGGGGCACGGTGAGTGGACCCAGCTCCCACAGACCAGCCTTCGACAGCGTACACCTACACCGTCGCATGGGCCCCAGCAGGCAACAGCACCCCTGGCCCTCTTCTGCTTCCCAAAGGCTTTGGCCGCAGCAACAGCCCTGGGAAAAGCCCTGGCCCTCCTCACCTGCCCTTGCCCAGCACCACGCCTTTTCGGGCCTACACAGCTCCTCACACAACACCCGCCTGGGACCTTGCCCTCACCTACCAGCTCAGCAGCACCTTTTTTCCTCTCAAAACCTCCTCTTGACACCCTCCCCCTTCCACACTTCACACTCACCTCATCACAAACTCACCCACGGCCCCTTTGGCTTCTCAAGCGCCTCTGGCAGGACGCAGCTTCCCAGGCACGCAGATCCTTCCCTTCAACGCGCACTGGATGGACATTCGAAACACAGCCCTTTCCAGGAGGGAATGCGCTGCTTTTGGACCCTGGCGCCCAGCAAGAAGTCCTGGGACTCTTTTTCTGACGGATGGACCCCACTGACTTGCCTTTACCAAGCAGAAACTAAGGACCGGCTGGTGGCTCTCTTTGCAAACGGACGCCATCATACAGAGCCACGAGGCGTGCTGCAGGATAGCCCCTCCCCACCAAAAATTAATGCCGTGACCCGGATTCGAACCGAGGTTGCTGCGGCCACGGCGCAGAGTACTAACCACTATACGATCACGGCCAGGGGCTGGGTGAGCAGGCAGCAGCCCAGCAGAAAATGCTCAGCTCTGCGCTCTCGGGGCGGCCACCTACCTCGCCGGCGGCCACAGGTCTTTTTCAAGTCTCCCCATTACAGTCACAGGTCAAATGCTGAGCAAAGGAAAAAAGACAGGAAGCCAATCCCATGCCTGTCCCTTTTTCTGTCTTCCTCCACCCCTGGACCAAGTCCCTCCCCGTTTGTCTGGGCCATTGTCCTCATGGCCCTGGTCAGCCTATTTCCCTTTGCCGCTCTGAAACGTGCCCCCACGTGCAGGCCCCGGGGGAGGCTTTGGCTAGGGCCAGCGTGTCCTTGCGAGGTAATTGTCTCTCTGGAGGTGAAAGTCATCAGTGCGGGGTGCGAAGGGAAGTGGCCGTAGAAGGAGAACGCAAGGCATGTGGTGGGCAGGCCAGGGATTTCTTTGTCCCCGCTTCAAAAGGGGTCACCCTCCCCATCGGGGAATCGAACCCCGGTCTCCCGCGTGACAGGCGGGGATACTCACCACTATACTAATGAGGAAAGGGGCACGGTGAGTGGACCCAGCTCCCACAGACCAGCCTTCGACAGCGTACACCTACACCGTCACATGGGCCCCAGCAGGCAACAACACCCCTGGCCCTGTTCTGCTTCCCAAAGGCTTTGGCCGCAGCAACAGCCCTGGGAAAAGCCCTGGCCCTCCTCACCTGCCCTTGCCCAGCACGACGCCTTTCCGGGCCTACACAGCTCCTCACACAACACCCGCCTGGGACCTTGCCCTCACCTACCAGCTCAGCAGCACCTTTTTTCCTCTCAAAACCTCCTCTTGCCACCCTCCCCCTTCCACACTTCACACTCACCTCATCACAAACTCACCCACGGCCCCTTTGGCTTCCCAAGCGCCTCTGGAGGGACGCAGCTTCCCAGGCACGCAGATCCGGCTGATGGCTCCCAAGTGTGCAAGTCCATCCCCGCAGAGCAGCCTCATAGTGTGACCTTGAAGAAACTGTGGAAAACGGGACAGGGGTGGGGGGGTAATAGGCTCCTATATAAGAAAAAGTCCTCCCGGACCTGCCTGTCCCTTTAAACATGGGACATCTGGTCACCCTGGAGCAGCCCCACACTCCTGCTCCCCGGTTGGTGCGTTTGTAACCCGGGGGCTGAAGCCGACGCGAGAAAGGGAATTGAGCGAGCTCGGAGCTCTCCGGCGCCACCTGTTGGGAGCAGAGGGAAATGACTGAGCGGCATCCTGGCTAATTTAAATATCACCTGGTTCTCTGCTGGGTGGCTCCACGGCAGAGCTCGGGTGTGGCCTGAGTGTGGCAGCACCTTACTTGCATATTAAAAGCGGCAGTTTGGGGCCATTGGGGTAAAATATGAGTAAGTTTTGGGGTTGGGCCCCACATGTTTAGTGCAGGCTGTGGGGAGCCGGGCTGAGCAGAGCCTGCCCCGACGGGGTGTGTGGTCACCCTGAGCTGGGAGCGTGTGGCCAGACATGGGGAAGGGGCTGCGGGAGAAGCTTGGTTGTAGGAAGCAGAAAGTGTCTCCTTTCTTTTTTGGTGTTTGGGTGAGGTTCTTGTTACCTAAGGAAGAGCAGCAGTGGGGGAGGGGAATTGAGACTCTGCTTTGGGGGTTGCTGTGGGGTGTGACACGAGCCACCGGGTGCTGGCTGCTGCTGTGGGGCATAGGACAGGTGGGGGGTGGGGGGGCTGTTTGGGTGCTTGAGATGAGGGGCGGTTCCTGGTTGGCTGGTGCTAGCCTGCCTAGGGGTTTTTGACAGCTGATCTCCCATTGGCCCTTGCGTGGGGCGGGTCTCTGAAAGCTGGTCTCCCATTGGGCCCTCCCCAACTGACGTTTCTGACAGGCTCAGCTCCCATTGGTGATGTTGTCTGACAGCGATGCGGGGCGGAGCTGCCAGGGCCTTGTGTGCTCAGAGCTCAGCGCCGCCCGCGAGAAGCGGCGCGAGGCCGCGCAGGGCGGGTCCCGCTGCCGGGCGGAGGAACCGAGACCGCAGCAGCGGCGCCGCCTCCCGCCTGGCGAGAAGCCGCAGCACCGGGGGGGTCACAGGGCGCGAGGCGCTTCCGGGCGCGGCTGTTTTCTGCCGGTCGCGGGGTGACGGGTCCTGCCCGGGGCGGCCGGGGGCCGCGGGGTCCCGATGGCAGCTGGGGGCTCTGGCGTCCGCCCGCGGCGGCTGGGAGCTGCGGGGCCACCTGCTCTGCCTGCGGTGTCTGAGCGCTGGGGGCCCCTCTCCTGCCTGTGGGGGCTGGGAGCTCCAGGGGCTTCGGCGCTGCAGGGTCTATTAGCAATGACGTGGGGCTGCGGGGTCCTCCCGCCATCAAGGCCTGTTGGGAAATCCTGGGTCCATCCGCAGCGGCTGGGAGCTCTGGGGTTCACTTGTAGGAGCTGCAGGGTCCATAGGCAGTGGGGTGGGGCTGTGGGGGCTCCCCGGCCACCCATGGCTGCTGGGAGCTCCAGGGTCTGCCTGTGGGAGCTGTGGGGAGATGAGGGGTTTGGGGTGGAGGAGGAGGCTGCAGTGTGGGGCTGAGGGATTCGCAGTGCAGGAGGGGGCTGTGAGTTGAGACAGGGGGTTGGGGTCCAGGATGTGGTGATGGCTCTGGGGTGAGGACAGGGATGAGGGGTTCCAGGTGTGGGAGGAAGCTCTGGGCTGGGGCAGGAGGTTGAAGTGCAGAGGGGTGAGGGCTCTGGGGTGCAAGAGGGGGCTCTGGGTTTCGGGGGGTTCAGGGCTGGGGCAAGGGGTTGGGGTGCAGACTTACCTCAGGTGGCTCCTGGTCAGCGGCGCAGCAGGGGGGACCTACTGGCCACTTCCAGGGCACAGTGCGGTGCCCTAGGACACGTAGGGACCAGCCTGCCTGAGCCCCGCAGCATGGCTGACCGGACTTTATAACCCAGTCACCCCACTAGGAGCTCCAGGGTCCCCCTGTCCCATGTGGTGGCTGGGAGCTCTGGGATCCACTCACAGCAGCTGGGAGCTGTGGGGTCCATCCGTGGTGGCATGGGCCTGTGGGAGCCCCTTCCGACACTGGTGGCTGATAGCTGTGAGGCCCCCACCGGCCGACAGCTCCAGTCTTGCTGCCCCAGGGCTGAGGTGGAAAATGTCACTGAGATCTCTGAAAGTCACAGTTTCTGTGACGCCATTTATATAATCTTAGCCTTAATAGTTGTTGACTGTCTCTCTCAATCTAGAGGTCTGTTCTAGGGCACATGGGACAGGGAAGACAGACGCTCACCCCCCAGCACAGGTTTGGGCAGAAATGGCTCTTGGGCTATTTGCTGTGCATGCAGAGGACTTGTCCAGGCCAGTGGAGCAGCTCAGCCAGATGAGGAGCTGGAAGAAGGAGACCGGAGCAGCCTGGACATCCCACTTTTTCTCCACAGCCACTGCCTATCAGCAGGATTCCTCCTTCTCCTCAGTGAGACCAAATCTAAGCACCTAGACAGCTGGTCTGTCCACTGCACCCCAATCCCTCATGCCTGAGCCTCCCTGCCAAAGTCCTGTACCTGGCTCCAGAGAATTGTCTCACATCTCGCTGGGAACTCGACTTCTTGTGCCCAGAGAGTCTCGGCCCCATTCAGTAGAGGACCTGAGAAACACAGTGTCTGCCTTTTCCAAATAAGTACTTGGAAAGGTTTTGTTCCTGTGACCACATGGCCTAATGGATAAGTTGTCTGACTTTGGATCAGGCGATTGAGGATTCAAGTCTCTTCATGGCTGTGTTGGTGTAGTTTTACCTTTGTGCTGAAAGTCCTGCTCCCTTCAGGGCTGGAACCTCTTCTTGGCCGCTCAGGCCAATGCTCTGGCTTCAGCTAGAGCCCCGGGAAGGAGTTGGGGGTTGGGTGTCACAAAGGCTGGGGCATGAGCCCCAGGTGCTTCCAGTCTCACCTTTGCCATTCCTGACTTGCCAAAGAAAATGGGCAGCTGCCCGGGCTAGAGTGTGGAGCAGTTTCCCTCTTCCAAGTGTGCACCTGTCCCTGTGCTGGAGGGTACTTGCTAAATAGCACCTTGGGAGCCTGGGTGTTTCTCTGCTTCTCGCCAGCTGGGGAAAAGCCTCTTGGGGTAAAATCTCCTGCCCCACTGCCAAAGTGAGCACCGTGAGTGGGAACGGTCAGAGGCCCCACCAGGGGGGCTGGCCCTGCTTTCCTACCATCTTCTGATGTTGGCCACAAAGCAGCAGCAGCTGGCTGTGGGTGGTTTTCAGTGGGTGTTCGGCATGCCAGGGAGCAGGGAGCAGCCTGGCTGGGTGTCTCTGTGGCTGTCTGCTGGCCACGCATAGGCATGGTTCTCCCCTCCTCTTGCCCTGCCCTTGGTTGCTCTGTGGCTTTTAAGCCGTCCCTTGGAGCTGTCAGCACCAGCCGCCTCTGTCCTAGGTGCCCAGAGGAGGAGAGGTGCTGGGCTCCAGCCTGGGACTCTTCCTCCCTCCTGCCTTTTCCTGACTATGAAACCTGACCCTGACACCCCTTTCTTCAAGCGCCATGTGGGCAAGAGAAAAAGTGTGGTAGAAAGCACAAGGGCCAAACGTGTGGGCATCAAAAATCCCAAACACCCAGTCAAACCATAGCCAATTCTAGACCCCATTCCAACCAAAGACCTGGCTCCAGTGGGTATGAGTCACTCAGCACAAGGTAAACAACTCATTCTTATACAGCTGGAGACAGGAAAGCACTTGGATCTCCAGGGATTTACCACAACGTCTCACTCAGATTTGAACTCAGATTTCAGCATGCCAACCATTACGCCATGGGCCCAGCCTGTGCTAGTTTCTCTGAACATTGGTGACCCTATCATAGAATACCAGGGTTGAAAGAAACCTCAGGAGGTATCTAGTCCAACCCCCTACTCAAAGCAGGGCCAATCCACAGACAAATTGATATCCTAGATCCCTACATGGCCCTCTCAAGGACTGAGCTCACACACCTGGGTTTAGCAGGCCAATACTCAAACCACTGAGCTCTCCCTCCCTCACAGGCCCAGCTTGTGTAAGGGACTGTTGGCCCTTTACTAAAACTGAGTGGGGTTTTTTGGTTGGCTAGTTCCCAGTCCCAATAGAAGGGGGAAGGGCCAATGGGAAATCAGGACCTGGAGACTGACAGGCCCCTGGGGCGATGGTCACCAACTGGTAGGGAACAAGTGAGAATTTGTTAATGAGTAAAATTCCTGGTGAAAATTGGCAAAGCTGTGGAGAGTTTGAAATGTTCCAGTGAATTTACACATGAAGATACAAACAGAGAGACAAACAGAGAGAAAGAGAACATCACAGACTGCACAGGCCCACACAGACATAAACAAAAACCAAACCCACCCAGCACACAGAGCCATAGACACACAAGGGAAAGCCACACAAAACATAGAACAAATCCACACCAAAAAATACAGCAAAAGCCCACAACAGGAAAGCACAAAAACCACATACCAGAATACATAGCAAAAAACAATCTGCATGCAAAAGTCATACACCCACACACAAAACTATATGGCATCCACAAAAATCACACAGGACCCACATGCACATCAACATGACAGACAACAAAAAACCCCCAACATACAGAAAGCCAGGCAGGGTTTGAGTCTCACAGCGAAGAGGGTGAGCCCACAGGTGGTTTGGGGAGCAAAGACTGAGGGGGAGTCGGGGGCAGTGCTCTGGGCTCTGTTCGACCCCTCCTGACACAGGCGGCTGGTGGAGAGCAGAGCCTGGGAGATCTGTGGAATCTGCCCTGCTCTCTGTAAAGCAAGGGGACCTCGGTGTCTTCTGAGCTGCAACTGTATTTTCTGCAGGGCAAAATGATTGGCAGAAGCCATTTGCTTAAAGGAAACTAGTGCTCCAGATGAGGTTTGAACTCACAACCTCAGCATGACTCTACTCAGCCCAGCTATTAGAAGTTCTGTGCACTAACCCATTGCATGGCTGGTGCCCAACGGAGAGTTTTGTCTCTTTGATTCATGGATGGATTAGGGGTTGAGGGGGTTGCATTAGCTAAAACAAATCCATATGAATTGCAGCAGCAGAGGCGGGGAGCCTCCTTCCATGTGATAGAGCTGGTTCCCCCTTCCGTTGCTCAGGGGAAGGTTGGTGCTTTGAACCCACCCGGTGCTGGAACGTCCCATGGGTGAGATTAACAAGACTTTTGAGAGGGGAGGGGAGGGGAAGTCTTTTCTATCCCTGCCTAGCTCCATTGGTTTCCTTTGGCCCTTTCGGCTCTCTGCTCCCCTGTTGGGGAGATGCAGAGACAAGCCCCCATCTGGGTGAGTCGCCGAGAGGCTGTGTCCCATGGCATGAGGGGGGGAGGAAGAGGGGGAGGGGTGGGGTGGGATGGGGCTCAAGGGGAGAAGGTTCTGTGTGACAATGTGAGGGGGAGGGGGAGGGTGTGTTCCTTAGGATAGAAATAATGGAAAACACAGGGGCAGTGACAGTGAAGCCCCGTGTCTGAGTGTTATGACCCTGTGTGGTGCTGCCGTTCACCTTCCCCTCCTATGGGCTCAGCTTTCATTGAATCCAGCATTTTTTCACCTGTCCTCACCACAGAGGTGTCCCACATGCCTCAGCTACCGAGTGTCCCTCTTAGAGATGCCGAGGACTGGAACTGATTTCAGCTGCTGGACAGCTCTGCTAGGTCTTTATTCATTTGCACAGGAAAATGCTGAGTGTTTAAATTCATTTCAAGCCTCCTGCCCCCATTCAGCAAACTCCTGAACATACTGGAGATGGGTCTGGAAATCGATTTTCATTTGAAAAAGCTTTTTAAGGGAATCACTTGGATTGGAATTAGGAACCCATCACCCTGCAAGGAAACATTCACCCACTGATCTATACTCTCAACAGAGACTGTCCTGTATAGCCCAGAGCAGGAACAGTTTTTAACCTGGGGGTTAGTAAACTTTATCTCTGTACAAACACCACAGCTTACAAACTCCCCACCCCCGCTCTGTGTCACCAGAGCACAACAACAACTCTCCTTGGGGCACACACAGCTCCCCAGCTCCCTGCCCGTCAGTCTCTCCAGCATTGCTCCAATCCCTTAAAGCAGGGTCTCAACCTCAATTTACCTTAGGGCCGGTGCCAGTCCTCCAGTCCTCCCAGTGGGCCAATAATGTCACTCATACTGCCCAGAACCCGCCCCCCAAAACTCCACCCTCCACCTGCCTAAGGCTCTGGGAGGGAGTTTGGGTAGGGGGAGGAGGTCTAGGGTGCAGGCCCTGGGTTGGGGCTGGGGATTGGCGTTCAGGAGGGGTGCAGGGTCTGGGAGGGAGTTTGGGGGCTGGGGGTGGGGAGGGAGGGGGTGCAGGCTCTGGGAGGGAGTTTGGGGGTGGGAGTGAGTATATGAGGAGGAGGTGGGGGTGCAGGCTCAGGAAGGGGGTCAGGGGTGTGGCGCTTACCTGGGGCTCCAAGGTGGGGCAGGCTGGGGGGCCTCCGTGTGCTGCTGCCCCCAGGCATCACCCCCACAGCATCCCATTGGCCACAGGGGTGATCAGGCAGGGGCAGCGCGCGGAGGCACAGCCCCACCCTGCCCTGCCATGGAGAGGGGCCGGCAGCCACTGGAGCGAGCAGGCAGATGCTGCTCAGCTCCGCTGCACTGATATGGCCCCTGAGGGGGAGCGCCTGGGAGCGGCAGGTGGGGCCAAGGGAGTGACCTGGTCCCAAAACTGCTGGATCCCCATGGGCGAGACCTGGGGACCAGGACTGCCAGCCAGACAAACACCTTTAAGAGGAGGCGTCCCTCTCCCTGTCAAAAGATCTTCCTCCTTCAGTTCAGTGACAGCCTGAATTGTTCCTTATCCCGGCAGAGCCGGAGGACTGAAAGCAGCAACATCAAACCCCTGTGTAGCTCG